>NW_010246624.1:0-29740 GCF_000690775.1 Eurypyga helias
CCTTCCCTTCCCTTCCCTTCCCAGCAGCCTGGCCTACATCCCAGTGGCATCTCTCTCCCAAATCCCCACAGGAACTAGAGGCTGCTTCATGCCAGCCCCCAGAGAAAGTCCCGAACACACATGTTGCAGGAAATAAACCCTTTCCCCACAACCTCTCAAGGTTTTCCAGCCTTCCTCCTTTGCAGTTTATGCACTGCCTCCTCTCTGCCTCCTCACAGGCATCTGAGGAGTTTGGGGAAGGTGTACAGCCCTTCTCCCTCCCCTGTCTGAGAATGGCCTGGCATCATCCCACAGTTGTTTCTGTGGGTAGCAGGAATATGCCGGGAATTTGGCAGTCACTGGTGAGGCTACAGGTGAAAATGCAACCTCAAGTGCCTTTAAGGAGCCTAATTGTGTAGAGGCAAGCAAGGGAAGTGAAATAACAAACCTTGAAAAATATGTATCTAGTGTGTTAGTCTGATTCACTGTGAAACCTCTCACACCCCCAGTCTTCATCTAGGAGGTAGGCAGGAATTTACATCGTCTGGAGGTACTTTCTAGGAAACAAGCTCCAAGAGTGATGGGGTTTAAAAGGTCCATCAATGCTCAGAGTCTTTTTACAGATGCACCTCCCTGAAATGGGAACCTTGATCATACCTGAACTCAGTTCTCATTTCCTTGTGCGGTCTGAATGCCTTCAGTAAAGTTGTGACAGGTGCAGCAGAAAAAGACGTATGATTTGTGTTCCGTTCCTATCGGCCGTTCAGCACCACTGCAGGGTTTCAGCTCTGAAACATCAACCATGTATGTTTGGAGACGGTGCCTCCTTTGCGAACGGTTCTGTAACTGCAGTATTAAAACACAGGGCTTGTCATGAGTCTGAGGGAGGAAAAAACCACAAAGAAACAACCAACAAAATTCCTCTTAGGGTTTTTTAATGTTCATTGGGTGACATACACAGAAAAAGAGAAAGTTTTTTAAAAAAATTTAGCTCATGGAATGGTCATCTATTCAAAATTTTCCCTAAGTTTTCTCTACTTTTGCAACTTGATTATATGAGCTCTCTGTAGAAAATCCTCAGGGGCTATGTTTCAAAATTATTTTTATATAGAAATTGCACCTAGAGCACTCACAATTTGTGATGACATGTTAAGTGATTCATGGCTAATCCTTAGAGGCGTATTGGCTGTAGAGCAGTTTCAATTAAAAGTTCCATTAAATGCTCGAATGGTGGTCTACAAGCAATGTTGAGGGTTGATGATGCTCTGTGATTAAATTTTTCTAATTGTATTAATTTTTTTTTTCTGTTACTATAGAGTGTCTATCAAGTCTTCTGGACATCTGAAGTCTTAAAAGACACTAGTGTCATTATGGAGAGAAGGAGAAAGAAAGAGAGAAAGGAGGTTGCTCTGTTGCATGTAGCACATCCCATGAATAAGCAAGGCTGGTGCCTCTGATTCTCCATTGCTTTGCACCTTGCATAATTATTGACATATGTGTAAAAAGGTGGTGAAATTATACTGTATCGGGCAATAGCAGGTCAAAGCAACACGATTACTGCTGCAGGTTCCACCACTGAGGTTATCTTTTCTCCTGACAACTTCATCTCAGTTTAACTGTCATAGATTTCCTCCAGTGAGAGACATCAAACAGATTTGGTTTCTAAGATACCAAAAGATACATGTTCCAGTCACTATTTTACTGTTCGTGCACAGAAAGCTGCACAAATGAAATTATTCTTTTGTGGAAATAGCTCTAGCTGGGATTTTTGGGCAAACTGTAAGCTTACCACTTTTGTATTAGCACACTCTTTAAAAATAATCCACCTATGAAGGAAAAAAGTTGCGATCCTTGCTGTAGTACTGTTTTTTAAATAATGTCATTAAAACTGCAAGGAAGTTCAGATTAATTTATGTGATGCATTTGTGTGCTTGTGATAATCTGTCTTAAATTCAAAGAGCAAGCTCTTAATTCTAAGACTTGTAATACATTAAACTCTGAAATTCATGCGCTGAGAATATAATAATTTATTAATAGGATAAAATGATCAGGAAGTATTAAAAGATCTGAATTTTTAATACTCTTATTAGCCTTTGTGCAGGAGATGAATCAGTTGTCTTGATGTATTAATAAAATAATACTTCAGATGTTCGCTTTTTGTAACAGTATGTTGTAAACTAACTAGTCAGGATAGGTTGGTGAAAATACGGGGTATAAAATACTAGTTTGATAGTGATATTAACTCCCAGAGTATAATTTTTAGAGAGACTGCCAGAAGACAGTTTCTAAATGGTTCTCAATCATGACCCATCCACAGATACTTGACAACTGTTAAAGGGAACAGCCTGTTGCAAAAACAATCTAAGGCTGGGTAGATGCAAAGCCAAGGGAGATACCTAAAACTTCTTCAGATGAATGTGGAGATTTACCCAGAATGTAAATTCAGATTTTAGTTATGGAAAATAACATCTATTTGTTTGATTTGTTATTGCAGTTCTAGAAAGGTTGAAGAGGATGAATATGAAGACGGAGCAACTAATCAAAAATGGGTTTTAGCTCCAAAAACACAAGACACAGATGTGACTCTCATACTAAACAAGCTGTTGAGAGAGTATGACAAAAAGCTACGGCCAGATATTGGAAGTAAGTACTCCTGTCTGCCCAAATGAGGAAAAACATCTATGGGTGCAGAAAAGACATTATGTTATATTTTGGTCAGTGTGCACAAATGTCGAGGAAAGTGGACATTAAGTTTTATTGGCTGAAGTTAATTTACAAGTCAGTATTGTAAAAATGCTAATTCTCACAGGTGGTAATTTAGCGTACTAATCTTGGTTTGCTTGTACAGAGCTTGTGTAGAGATATGGAAGCAGAGAGGTAGAGCTCTCACGTATTCAGCAGGTCTTTGGCAGAGTTAGGAACGTACTTATCTCTTTTGTCATCCAGTCCATACGTATGAAAAGCTCAATGCTCTGACGAATGGTCAGAACCCCAGCATATAAAAAACCAGAAGTAGGACACTAGAGAAGAATGCGCACCTACTCCTTTCAAAATGTGATCACTAAAGTTATGTTCCTTAATGCTGAGAAGGCGGCACTAGGATTTACCTGTATACAGGGCAAAGTTAGGGGTTTTCTTCCCCAAATTAGCAGACATCTCCAAAAGAAATCTGACAGAATGGAAGTATCTTGTGGGCAGCACTACTCCATATGGCTATAAAATTTATGTACGAGCCAGTAGATATCTGCATATTACTCTTTTGAGCTATTTTCCTTTTTTTTTTTAATTTGTATAATGAGGTTGCGTGTTTCAAATTTTTTTTTTTCTTTTTACTTTTTGTGATTATGCCATTTTGCATCCTTAGATCAGTATGGCTGTGGCGCAACTGCTCTTCAGTTTGTTCACAGCAAGTTTGTATGATAGAAATCAGAGGAAATTGGTCATTTACATTTACTGCACCTTGCATACACTTCAGAATTAACTGGGAAGGGGGATAGCTCAAAACAACCACCTAATATCATATGATTTTTCTAAATTTTTGGCAGAGTTTAGAGGGAGAATTCCTACCACTAAAGGAATTATAAGTGAAACTATCATTTGCTGATGTATTGATATACTTTCTGGGTGATCCCTTTGGGTTAGTTTAGAGGGAAGTAAGAGCCATGTATATGCATTCACCCTTACAATTATTAGTGTCTCATAGCTACGCATTAATGCAACAGTTTCAAAAATCAAGAACAAAACCAAAACCCTATGCTGTGGTATGAAATGAAGTGTGGTTTCCCCCCCCAAAAAAAAATGAAGTTGTGTGTCCCCCCCCCCCCCCCCCCCAAAGCTATTACTTTTATTTTCTGTAGTATTTATGAAGATCATATTTGATAGATGTGTCTGTTTTTAACACAGAGTGACATTTATATCTCTCTACTTAGTCTGTCATACTGGATTTAGCTGATCTTTAATATCTGATGGAGAAGTCCTTTAATGCAGTTCACAACCCATATCAACACCTGGAAGACATTCTCAGACTATTTTTTATTTTACTTTGTACACCATATCCTCAGATCACTGACTTCAGGCAGAGTAAATTATGTTATGCCTACGTGGGGCAATCATTTAAAGTCCCCATGTCAGTTGCCATAAAATCAGTAGAGGTCAGACCTATCTTTTGTCTCTCCACAAACCTTCATAAATCCTGTTTTAGAGAAAGGAGTTAAATTACACAGCCCCTCATATATCGTACGAAACAGAGATTTTACAATTCTCAACTACATCTATCTATTTCTATCAAGCATTTCAGTCCTAGGCCATTTTTCTCTTTGATAGGAATCTGGCTATATCAGAAGTTGAGCCGAGTGTTGTTCAGGCACTAGAGAAGTTAGTTCACCTCTGCTTCCTTCCCTGGTCCCTCTTCCCTCTTCTCTTACCTTTCATGCAGATAAATAACATTGCCCTTTTGAAGCTGAGGAGCTGCTGCATTTGTCAAGGAGAACACGAGGGGAATGTTAGAGAATCAGGCATTAGATCTGACTTCTCTGCATTGACGTCTGGTTCCTCACACACAAGCACATCTTTCTTTCCATCTGGGAGAAGGTTATCCTACAAACTAGAAGGTTGACTTGCCTTGGCAACTGAACTGTGTTTCTGCCAGGAAGGTCCCAGTATTAGTACAAATCAGTTAAAGCATAATACATATCAGTTAAAGCACTAGGAAAAAAAGTAGTGGACCAGGTAACACAGAGCATACAATAAGAAAACACCTGTTTTGGAATTTATAGAAAGCATGGAATGAACCAGTGGAGGAAGAGAACAGACACTCAGCCACTCTCCTTTCTCCTTGCCTGCCCAGCCCATCTAAACCACTGTAAAAAGCCTGTAGGCAAATGGTAAGATGTGAGGCCAGGACATGCTCTTTCCTTTCTTTTGTTCTTATGCTGGCCTATGCTTGGCCTAGGCATTCTTGTAAATAACTGTCAGTCAGATCACACGCTCAGTCTGTGCTCAGCTGATGGCACTCAGCAGTACAGGCATTACCTGCAAGGTTCCAAGCCAGGAATTTGAAAGAGTAGGTTGAACAACCTAAGTATTAGGCAAAACAATTACCCTGTGAAGGCTATAGGCAATGTAACACCTTAACAGGACCTGTCTAGCTAAAAGGGGCCTTTGGTCTTTGGAAACAAAGCAGTGTTCTACCAGCAGGGGACTGCATCTCCCTTGGCCACACACTTGGCAGAGTTCTTGTCTATGTAAATATCACAGCTTGTGAGGGTTTTCATTTTAATGGTGGCATCTGGCACTTTTCTATTACACCACAGAACATACATGCCTTTTGGAACAGAAAAAAAATCAAAAAAAGAAAGCAACTCACACTGAACAGCTTATACCGGTGTATTGATTAGATCAAAAAAATAAGTGTTTTACGGAGACAAAGCATCTTTTCCACCCACTTTTTACCAGCTGCAATTATAAGGCTGGATCTGTTGCATGGTACAAAAGGCACCACTCTCTGCCTTTTGTACTACTTACTGCAGTAAGCAGTAAGGCTTACTACAAGGGTGATTTCCTCCCCTGTCCCATGCCACACTGGCTTAAGTCCTGACATTTACTAGGACTAACTTCTGGCTCTGAAATTTTACTTCATCTTTCTTAATAAAATAAGAACAGAAATAATAGGCAAATAATGGCTACAGAGTAGAATGATGATAATTATATCTAGAAAAATCTCAGTCTCTCTTAGCTGTTATTAATAACCCAGATTTTTGCCATTGCTCTATTTTTAACTGATTTCAAACTGAAGTTACATTAAAACAAACAAACAAAAACAAAACAAACAAACAATGAAGCAAACCACAGGTAAATTAAATAGTACATGACAAAATATATTTCCTTTGAAGTGAATTTATTTTAATGAAACCTTCCCTCTCACCTTCCTTAATGGACACCTTAGTCCATAATGTAGTCCTGGAAAATAAAAGCTACCTTTATTACCCTACATTGTTTTGTGCTTATCTTCATATGGAATATGGGTTGCCTTAAACAGGCAGAAGCTTTGTAACTGTATTCTTCCAAAGTGGAAGTTTTGCCAATTGCATTCCCTGAGGGAGTTTTACATGTGGAAGATTATATGCTTTCTTTCATTGTGAAAGTCAACTTGCCCATGAGAAAGGTTAGTATTTGAGAGGTTTCTGAAATGTGATATTATAGAATCATAGAATACTTTGGGTTGGAAAGGACCTTTAAAGTTCATCTAGCCCACCCCCCCTGCAATGAGCAGGGACATCTTCAGCTAGGTCAGGTTGTTCAAAGCACTGTCCAGCCTGATCCTGAATCTCTGGGCAATCCATTCCAGTGTTTCACCTCCCACATCATAAAAAATGTCTTCCTTATAGCTAGGCTGAATCTACCCTCTTTTAGTTTAAAACCATTACCCCTTGTCCTATCACAACAGGCCTTGCTAAAAAGTTTGTCCCCATCTTTCTTACAAGTCCCCTTTAAGTACTGAAAGGCAGCAATAAGGTCTCCCCAGATCCTTCTCTTCTCCAGGCTGAACAACCTCAAATCTCTCAGCCTTTCTTCAGTGTTCCTCTGATCATTTTTGTAGTCCTCCTCTGGACTTGCTCCGACAGGTCCATGTCTTGCCTGTGCTGAGGACCCCAGAGCTGGATGCAGTACTCCAGGTGGGGTCTCACCAGAGCAGAGTAGAGGAGCAGAACCACTTCCTTTGATCCGCTGGCCACTCTGCTTTTGATGCAGCCCAGGATACGGTTGGCTTTCTGGGCTGCCAGCACACACTGGCCACTCATGTCCAGCTTTTCATCCACTGGTATCCCCAAGGCCTTCTCCTCACGGCTGCTCTCAGTGCCTTCATCCCCCAGACTCACTGGGGATTGCCCTGACCTACATGCATGAATCTGCACCTTGCTTTGTTGAACCTCTTGAGGTTCACCTGGGCCCATTTCTTGAGGTTTTCCAGGTCCCTCTAGATGGCATCCCATCCCTCCAGCATTGTCAGCCGTACCACTCAGTTTGGTGTTGCCTGCAAACTTGCTGAGGGTGTGCTTGATCCCACTGTCTATGTCACTGAATATATTAAACTGTACTGGCCCCAGTAACGACCCCTGAGGGACACCACTTGTCACCAATCTCCATGTGGTCATTGAGCCATTGACCACTACCCTCTGGATGCGACCATCCAACCAATTCCTCATCCACTGAACAGTGCACCCATCAAATCCATATCTTGCCAGTTTAGAGAAGGATGCTGTGGAGGACCGTGTCAACAGCTTTACAGAAGTCCAAACAGATATCATCCGTAGCTCTTCCCTTGTCCACTGATATAGTAACTCTATCATAGAAGGCCACTAGTTTGGTCAGACAGGACTTGCCCTTGGTGAAGCCATGCTGCCTGTCTCTAATCACCTCCCTGTCCTACATGTGCCTCAGCATAGAACCGAGGATGATGTGTTCTGTGATCTTCCCAGAACAGAGGTGCGTCTGACCCCTTGGTAGTTCCCAGGGTCCTCCTTTCTACCCCTTTGAAAAATGAGTGCAATGTTTCCCTTTTTCCAGTCACCAGGCTCTTCACCTGACTTCCACCACTTTTCAGATATCCTCAAGAGTTGCTTGGCAACTACATGAGCCATTTCCCTCAGGGCTCTGGGGTGCATCTCGTCAGGTCCCAAAGATTTATGTGTGTTCAGGTTCCTCAGGTGGTCACAAACCTGGTCACTTCTCTTACAGTGGGAAGGACTTTGCTTCCCCAGTCCCTTTTTGGGGTTCATCCACTTAAGAGGTTTGGAAAAGTTGCCAGTGAAGACTGAGGCAAAATAAGCTGTGGAGTACCTCAGCCTTCTCTTCCATTGTTACCTGTTTGCCAGTCTTGCACATCCGGAAAAATACGCTTTCTTTGACCTTCCTTTTCTGTCTGACCTACCTATAGAAGCCTTTCTTATTCTCTGCATCCATTGCCAAGTTCAGCTTCACCTGCGCTATGACCTTCCTGACTCCATCCCTACACAACTGGGCAGCATCCCTTTACTCTTCCAAGGATACCTGCCCCTGCTTCCACTGCCTGTGCATTTTGTTCCGGCCTTTTAGTTTGACCAGCAGGTTTCAACTCAGCCATGCCAGTATTTGCCTTCCTTTCTTGATTTCTTACACCTGGGAATCACACTCTATAGGAAGCACCCTTAAATATCTGCCAGCTCTGTTCTTGCCCCTGAGGGCAGTTTCACAAGGGGTCCTATCGACTAACTCCTTAAAGAGATAGAAGTTTGCTTTCCTTAAATTCTGCATCCTGATTTTACTCTTCACCTGACCCATATCCCTCAGGACTGTGAACTTCACCAGTGAATTAGCATGATCACTGTAGCCCAGGCTGTCTCCAATCTTGTTGTCACCAATTATCTAACTTGCATTGGTGACCAACAGGTCCAGTCTCGCATCGTCTCTGGCAGGGCTGTCTGTTACCTAGCTTAAGAATTTATCCTCAGTTTATTCCAGGAGTCTTATGGGTTGCCTACAGCTCGCCATGCTTCTTTTCCAGAAGGTGGTTGAAGTCCCATAAGAATAACTTCCTTGTGGCTATTCTTCAGATAGCTCTTCACACTCTATCCATTTCTTGATGTAGAAGGTAACCCCTCCACTCCTTCCTCGCCTATCCCTTCTGAAAAATCTGGAGCCATCTCTGTAGCTGCACTCCAGTCAAGGGATTTGTCCCACCAATTTCAGTAATAGCAACTAAGTCATAGCTTTCTAGCAGCACTGTGGCTTCCCAGCCCTCCCGTTTGTTGCCCATGCTGGGTGCATTGTTGTAGAGGCACTTCAGCTGGGCTATTGGCCTTGTCACTTTCTTAGAGGAACAACCCTTAATTCCTTTGAGGTATTTCACTGGTGTTTCTCTGTTGGGTCCTATTGCCTCAGGAGCCTCTGACTTATCTCTGTAAGACTTCGAGTGTGCTGTACTGTAGCCAGTGTAGCAGCACGTCTCAGAGCAACAGGCTGAGGTCCCTAGCTAGCACCCCGTCCCTCTATCTTTGCTGTGTCATCCCACAGATTGTCATGGGCAAGCCTAATATTATCCCACTCCCCCTTCAAGTCTAGTTTAAAGCTCTGACAATGAGCACTGCTTGCTTGTGAGCAAAGACCCTCTTCCCCCTTTAAGAAAAGGTGAATCTCATGTGATTCCAGCAAGACTGCTGCCATGTAGGCCATGCTGTTATTGAAAAAACAAAATTGTGGTGGTGACACCAGCCAGGGAGCCGTGTATTAATAGGCTGGGCCCACCTGTTTCTTCCAGTGTCACTACCCACAACTGGAAAGAGAGAGGAAAAAATAACCTGTGCTCCAGATTCCCTTACCAACTCTCCCAAGGCCCTGAAGTCTTTTGATTGCCCTTGGACTAAACGTTGTGGCTTCATTACCACACAAATGGAAGAGCTGTAATTTGTAATAGTCTGAGGGCCATAGCAGGCTAGGGAGTTTCCTAGTGATGTCGTTAACCTGGGCCCAAGGGAGGCAGCAGAATTCCCTAACAGGAGGGTCTGTCCAGCATATCAGACCTTCTGTTCCCCTCAGACGGGAGTCACCTACAACTATAACCTGTCTTTTTTTTTTTTTCTCTCGTGGAGGTGTTCATGATATGGAGGATAGGCCTTTCTGATCTTGGCAACACCTCTGGTGTAGATGGACTGTCCTCCCCATCATCCATTGACTGGCCTTCCACATCCAGAGCCTCATACCTGTTGCACATAGACACCTGGGAAGGTGAGGTGGGCAAGGAGGGGGTTTGCCTGCTGCCCTAGGCATGGACGTGACTCCATTCACTCCTTTCCTTTAAGCTATTACCTTCAGCTTGTTGGGGGGAGGATACAGGTTCCCCTTGATCTTGTTTCTTTTATTTTTTTCTGGTGGATGTTTCTGTTTCTGTCTCAGGGAAGGCAGTATATCTCTTTCTCAGCCTCCATGATGCTCCTTAACCTTTCTACTTTGTCTTGTAGCTCTGCTGCCATGCTGGATCATCCACCTGGTCAGACCTCAGGCAGCTGTTCTCACTACTGCTGTCTGTTACCAGTGAAAGAGCTCTGGTACATTATAGAATCTTTAGGTTGGAACAGACCTGTAAGATCACCAGGTCTAACCATTAACCTAACACTGCCAAGTCCACCACTAAACCATGTCCTTCAGCAAGTAGTGGGAGGAAAAAAATCTCACCCTAGATCAGGCTCAGGGCTGTAGAACTTATTTGGAGAACGAAGAGTACTAGATCTTCAGTTGCCTTTCAGTAGCTAGTTTGCTTACCTTTTTGCCTCTTGTTCATTAAGAAGCAATAACTGAGGGCCAAAATTTCAGTGATGACAGGCAATAGTAATATTGAAATTAGTTCATAAGCTGTGCAAAATTCCAAGCTTGCCTTTTTATCTCAACCTGCTCATGTGAAAAAAACAATTTTATTTCACCAGTAATTTTTAAAGAACAAAACCATTCCCTGAGCATCTCTATCAAGTAGTCAGTTACCTCAGCACTCTAATTGCAAAGGATATTCTAAACCACAAATCCTGCAGTCTGACTAGGTGGACTACAGCCTCCCTTCTCTCCAACTCCTGAAATACCTTTCCCAGAACACAACAGTACTAGAATAAGGAGTTACGCACACTTCTTAGGTACAAACTGAAAGAACTGCTCTCCACTACCTTTCCCAATGGTGTTCCTAATGTGGGAAAGTGATACATTAAGAAAGTGATAAATTTCTGTTTTAGCATCTTTAAATAATGCCTAAAAAGTCATAGAAAAAAAATCATAGAAGTTATTTTCCCTGCATTTCAGGCTGTACCAAAAATCTTTGCAGTTATTTATGCTCTGCCAGGGAAAGATTAATACTTTCAGTTAATTTCTATTTCAGAGGCTGGAGCAAAGTAATGCTGGTAAGAGAAAAGCCAACTCGAAGGGACTACACTATAGTGTACTAAAACTACCCAGGGAAATTGAAAGTGATCATAAGTATTAGAAATTATGGTAAAATAAGATAAAACCTCAAATCAAGGAATAGAAAGTTGCAAGACAGAAGTTCTGGTTCTTCAGAGTTACTTAGCTGACAGAAAGTTTTTCAGCTGATAATGTTTTTAATGGTCAGCCAGAACTGAAAAGACTGAATTCCGTTTTTAATGCAATAGAAGTCTTGTGTAAGTGTAGTAGTTTAGCATATTAATTTATTTTTCGTATATTTTCTAGCACTTGGTTTCCAAGCTGCCTCGCTTCTGACTTTGTTTAAAAAAAAATAAAGTCAAGCTGACATCAAATCAGACTTGAGGCAAGAGCAATACGGGGAGACAGAACAAGCATGAATAATACTGGGTTTACTGATATTATTCACTGAAAGGGTAGAAAAAGGTAGTAAGATAATTTGTATTGCATGCTTGCATCCTCTGTTTCTCAAATGTACCACCATATTAGGGAAGGCTATGAACTGCACGTTGAAGAAGGCTTCAACAGCTTCTGTTCCAATGTGCTTTCACCACTAACATCTGCTTTTTCCTCCTTTTTCATTATACTGCAGTAACAAGGCTACTGTTGTATTCTTGAGTTATATGTCCAGGCTATAGTGGTCTCCTGTAATCATTGTGTATTTATAAGCACCAGTAAATTCACTTTGAAGTATGAAAATGTATATATATGTGTGTGTGTATATATGTGTATATATGTGTATATGCACACATACATACACCCCCTAATTTAATACCTATATACCTTCTGACTCTGACAGGTCTAGCTGTCTTGAGAATCCAGATGTTTTCCTTTGCTCCTCAAGTGTATTTGTAACTGCTGGGCAAATTTCTGGAGATGAGAGCAGTCTCACAAACAGCTGTGCAGCTCCCAGTACCTTTGTAGGTGTGTACAAGGGTAGCTGTTAGGAAGAGGTGGGCTCGTTTGTGTTGGCAAACACGAAGAGCAAATTCTCTCTGATATCCTTTACTGTACTGGCTTGGCAGGGTTTAACAGCAGTTCTCTTTTTAAGAAGTTAAAAGTTCTCTCTGTAACTAATTTAAGCAGTTTCTTAGTGTATGCAAGGAGCAGATCTGTTGAATGAATGGGCACAACTTTTATTCTGTTGTTTTTTAAAGGAGATGTGCATTTTCAAGCATAATCCTAATGAAAACCTTGAGCTCTGAAGCTGCATCACACCTTTCTTGTGTCTGACCTGCCTTCCTAGCAAGCCACACAGAAATGAATTCTGAAATGCACCACAGGCTATTACCACTGTGGCTGTCAAGCTATTTTTGCTAGCTGCTGATTTCCACACCTGACACTCTTTAAATTAGCTCCAGCGAGGTTTCCCCATATGTGATGACAGAGGGTTGCTTATTGCCTCACATATCAAAATATTTCCCAGATCATAGTGCGGAGAAAGCTGTAAACTGTCATGCAAGGTGAAATCACTACTTTCTGCTGTCTTTTTTTGTGCTAGCCTACGAGAGACAAAGTCAGACATCTTATACAAGGAAGCAGTGAGAAAGACAGGTGTCACTTAGGAAGTGATTGTAGACGGTTGTTCCTGGAGAGCTAAACAGTGTGTTACTCCCTCTTTCCTTCCCATTGTGTATTTATAAGTCCCAGCAAATTCACAGAATCACAAAGGTTGGAAAAGACCTATAAGATCATCTAGTCTATCAACTCAACCCAACAATACTCACTAGACCATGTCCTCAAGCACCATGTCTACATGTTCCTTGAACACCTCCAGGGATGGTGACTTTGAAGTATAAATTCACTTCGAAATATAAAAGTGTATATGCATATATGTATATATGTTTATAGATATGTATATGCACACATACATACAGCCCCTAATTTAATTCTGTATACCTTTTGACTCTGACAGTTCTGGCTGTCTTAAGAATCCAGCTGTTTTTCTTTGCTTCTCAAATATATTTATAGCTGTGTACTACACAACGGGAAAGAGAGAGGGAGTAACTTTCGTCTGTATTGTGGCAGCACTCAGGAGAGAGAAGCTGTAGTCCTGGATCCAACTTGTGTAGTATTGGAGACTGCAGAAGATTGTGGAGATTAGTCTAATTTGGGTTTATACAGAAGAAGAAACTTGAATAACTCATTGGTGAGGATGTGAAGTGCTGTGGCTAAGAGTCAGCTAGGGCACAGGGCTGAACATAATGAGATCTCAGCAGCTGAAAAAGATCATAAGAAAAAAATCAAAATTGTTATAATTGTTCTCATTGATACTTTTTTTTTGGGGGGGAGGGGGAGTGGGAAGAAAGGAAAGTGGTTTGTCTTAATTTCAGAAAACTTTCGTTCTGATTCATCCACCAAACTGGAAATCCATTAACTCTCCATTTCCATAAGTAAGACAGTAAATATGAAGACAATTTTTGTGCCAGTCATCTCCCATGCATTATGTATAAGATCACCTATGTAAGGAAAGGAATGTTGCTGAGGAAAAGGTTGCAAATGAGAACAATCTCTGTTCTAGGTGGGAGGATAGAAGGGATTTCTCAATTGTCTGCAGGCGTTCTAATTCTCTACCATCTTCAGTAATTTATGCTTTCTTCTGCAGGCTTTGCCATGAGCATTTCTAGAATATTAATAGCCAGGCCAATAAGTGACTCTATGGGCACTCCAAAGTCCCAGTTTTAGATTTTGAAAACTGTGATCCATGTTTAAGTTTTAAAACATGACATAAATAAATAGGTTGGTTGCACCTAATCCTCATCTGATGCCAGTATAGTGCCTCATAGGCTCTAGCATGGGAACATTTCTGATTAGGATAGGCTGTTGACTGAGTTTATTCATGCCTATGTTCTGTTTTTTCTAATTGCTTAACCATGGAGCTAAGGAAAGGGGAATTTCTGACTTTGGTTTCTGACCTGGTTTGGTTCACAGCTTCTCAACTGCCAGGGGAAACACCCTGCTTTTTACTCATCCTTCTGTCAGGTACAACTCTTAATGTGCCATACACATAGATGTGTAGAAAAAAACTTACCTCAATGCAGTGACCCTGAAGACCTCCAATTTAATGTTTCTGCTAAAAAAAAAAAAAAAAAAAAAGTGGTTTTACTTTTTCAATTATTTAACAGGTTTGATTTTTTTAAACTTTTTTTTCTTTTTCCTTGAACACCTCATTTAAATCAAATGCTGGAAAGTAACACTTAAATTTGAAGCTTACCGTACTCCAGTATGTAGTAATTCTTCAGTATTCAAACACTTTCTTTTTTTCCTGAAACTAATCTCATAATTTAACCCAAATAATAAAGTTCATTGCAGATAAAACTGTTCTTTTGTCTCATTTTTAATGAGATGATTCTATCTTTGCAATGCTTATGTATTGCACGTAGTCTGTTGGGTTGACAAATATGCACTGGTTTTGTGTTTGAGAGAGAGGTCTTTTGCCTGAGTACTTAACAGCAAAGTTCCTTAGAATACAGCCTTGTCTCTGTGAATGTAAATAATTCATTTACACAGATAACCTTACTTACAGTTTTTTTTCCTGGCAGTGATTACTTGCTGAAATGGCTTCATACAAACTTGGACTGAATATTTTCTTGAATGGCATTGTAGGTAGGAAGGTTTGGTTGACAGTTAGTGTTTGCCAAATTCTACATCTAAACTGTCAGACCCCAAACTATATGTAGCAGCTGCTAGTTCTTATTTTCTCTTCTTTACTCTAACTTCACTTAAAAATGTGAGAGGAGGTTAGGAGTGTAGCATACAGATTTTTGGGATGCCACAGATTGAATGTAACATTACGTATTAATTACATAAGAAAATCCATTCTTTCTCTCTCCTTCCTCTGCAAGAGCAAGTACTTAATTAAAGAGCAAGTACTTGTAAATTGGGCAGATGTACAGTGATACTGTTGCCATTTTGAGGTTGTGGCACAAACTAATAAATTATTCCACCATGTTTAAACAAAGTATTTAAAATACTGTTTCTCCTTTTTGCAATTGTATCCTTTTCTTATGACTGCTGTTGTTCATCCACACCTTGGTTGCTACCTTGATAGACTTTGCAGGAACAAATTCTATTATTGTTCAGTCTTATGATGTCACATAGGAACTACCCCCTCCTATGAACAGTATGTAAAATAAAAATGGAAACTTTAGGGATTGATTGTGAAAACAGCCTAACCATTAAGATCTAGAGTTTTCATTCTCAAACAACATACTACTGGGAAAAAGTGCAGCTTGTGCATGAGGGAAAGGTAAATGAAAGATAGAAGGTTGATTGATGGTGATGGTGGGATATGATGAATCAGTTATTTGTAGTTAATTGAGTGAGTCCGTTCAAGTGCACGCTGTCATTCGCACTCCTGGACAGAATGGCAACGAAACCTAACATCTGACTAAAATACCCTGTTCAGAACACTCTGTTCTCATCCTGGTATTGCTGTAACACAAACTTTCTTTCAAGTCTGCCCCAATTTTTGATAATACTTTTGATTTTCATTTGCAGTCCTGTTTTAGTAATTTGGTCCAAAAACATATGGATAACAGTTCTGTCAGAGTCTTTCTGGCTGTAGCAAGTGGAGGGCTTTAACCTCTATCAGTTGTTGAAGGCCATTCTCTTCTATGCAGGAAGAATAAGTCTTTTTTATTTTCTTCACTGATAACTTCATAGAATCATTAAATAGAATCATAGGATAAGTCAGGTTGGAAAAGGCCTTTAAGATCACGGAGTCCAACTGTTAGCCAAACGCTGCCAAGTCCAGCACTAAACCACGTCTCTTAAGTGCCTCATCTATGCATCTTTTAAATACCTCCAGGGATGGTGACTCAATGCTTCCTGTTACTATGCCTTTCTTCAACTGTGGCAATTTGTCCTAAAATATAGAAGCATTAGCTGACCCCAGTTACCCCTGAGAAGTGACTCGTTAGCATAATTGTTTTACAGGAACAAACAGGTAATTAGATGTTGCCTATAAGATTATATAGGAAAATATTAATAATCATCATCACTAGCGCAAAGTAAACTTTAACGCTATAATCAGTACTACTACGGTTACCGATTAACTCTGTAATGATTTATTACAGCTTTCTCCCAATTTAAAAATAGCAATTTATGTGCTAATGAGATAATGTAAAATATCATTATAGAGTAATTTCAAAAAATATCTCATTACTGTAGAGCCAATCTTGATAGTATTTTGCTTTGAGGAATCTGGTGGAACTTAGGCAGAGTTCAAGTGGCTGCATATTTCTGGAACAGAGCTCATATTGTGTTTGTTATGTGGTTGCGTGCCTTCTAAAAATCTAATGTTAATTGCTTTGCTTCCATAAATATGTGTATATTGATCCGTAACATTTTTACCACTACTGGTTTGGGTAAAACCAGAATAATTTAGACCCATGGGTTGCTTGAACTCAATGTAAGAAAGGTTAACCCTTTAACCCTCAATAAAAGTTATTTTTAATTTTAATTTAAAATTGATGAGAGCTCAGCTAGTTCTACTTATGTTTAAATGAGCTGCCAATAAAAATATTTCTAAACATTAAACTTTAAAAAATAATTCTAAATATTTATGATTTGTGCAGGAGCATAAATGCTATTTGGACAGACTTCAAATGTGGAGGAAGCGTTCTGTAGGAAGGAAACAAAGTGGTTTCATTCATGAAATAAGCATCAGTTCTGAATATCAGAGATCTATCAAAAATTAAGAGATATTTTAAAAAGACAGGATAATTTAAAACACTAAATGAGCATAATAAAATGTCCACAACTTATTGCAGAATTTTTCCTTACATGACCTGGGAGATTGTGTAACAATCCCTTTGTTAATTTCCTCAAAAGTCTTTTGAAATTCTCCTGAATTATCTGTCAAGTTTTTACGCATATAATCAGCTTGTATATGTCCAAGAGTAAAGTCTTCACAGATTTTAATAAGATTTGAACTCAGGTATTGTTTATTTCACCGGTGTAAATCTATAAAGCAAGACTACACAAATCCTATAGACAGCCTGCATGGGTGTTTATGATCAGGGCATTATTCCAGCTGTTTCTGTGTTTTGTTGTTGTCCAGACATACCTGACCTAGCTTTACACTAACTGTCTAAGTGTTCACCTGGATTCTAAAGTGAACTTTGCAGGCGGTGTTGAACTCACCACTCCCGTGGCTAGGTGTCTTTTGAATGGTTTAATGTTTGTAGACAAATTTCACTCAGATGTGTCTTTGCAATGGGATAGGCATAAGGCTGACTGGAATATAAACACTCTTGCTGTTGCAAAGCCATGGCATTTGGATCAGATGGGAACTATTAGCTAAATATTGTCATGATCTTAGTTTTGTCTGCAGATATTTTGATTGGCTTGATAAATCCCCTCCTCAATTAAAACCAACAGGTTTGAAGATGAAGTAATTGCGATGGGCAGTTAGCTAACCTTAACACAGTGTAACACTGCAGTTACTTGGATGTGTTTACATTGTCTTTTAGGGAAAGCTAAGTATCATATATTAAAGAATATTTCAAAGAACTTTGAGAAGGTTGGTACATTTATTGACATCCTTTAATTGCTCTACTCATGTGATATACACATGGTTCTGCCAGTAATTTTTCTAAGTTTCTGACAGCTCTTTAGACGTATTTTGGGCTGATGTCAATATCAGAACAGCACTGGAGCTGAGTATCCATCTGTAATCTTATTGCTAACTTTTAGTGAGGTATTAACACTTTTGTTGTGCAATCAACAAGCCTGTGAGGACTATCTTAGTGCAAGAAAATAGGCTCCATTTGCAACTTAGCAACTGCATGCATGGCTTAAATCAGTCTATAAACTGAGTGTTCAGAAATGCATGTAGTACACAGGAAAACAAAGCAGGCCTTGAAATAATTGGTAAAGTAACTATTTATGTCTTCTGTGAAACTAAGTTTATTTTGAAGACTGGTAGAGGGTGAGTTAATAAGACATGGCAACTTTAAAACTTGGTTATCTTCTTTCATAACGCATTTTTGATGAAATTTGACTCATTATGGTTGGTATTTTGAATTAAAATCCTATGATACCAAATCTAAAATTTATACCTGATGGTTCTCCCAGTTATATGAGTTTATATCCATGAGAGATCACATGCAATAGGAACTGTATTCTTCTGTCTTTTCTTTCAAAACCTGAACACATATTTACCATACAAGCATATTACAATTTTATTTTCTGCCTCTGCCTTGGAAAACAAGATATCATTCAAAGGAACTTTCATTCTTATTTGTTGAATACAATTGATTGCATCTATCTATTTATTTATTTATTTTAATTTCACTGGGAATATCTGAGCTAAATTCTGATTTAATTTGACATAAAAAGTGGCTGCTGCTTAGTTTTCTTCTGTTTCAAGATTAGACCTTCACTGTGAGTAAGATAAAGTATCTTTAGCCATAAAAAGCTGTGCTTCATTTTTTTGCACCAGAAGAGAATTTGGTCCAGCACATTCAGGAGAAATTATCATCTCATAATCTACCTATACACTTAACTGCAATAATTAAAAAAAAAATGGATTCCAACCACTCTGTTCTTTCCTGAATTTTGTCCCTGATCCTGCCAAGACTCAACTGCATGCCAATTTGCATCACTAAGTCTAGTCCCATTAAAGTTCACCAGAACTCTCTAGTGTTGAACTTATAGCTAGATATATGCACAAGCCCTAAAAAGATTAGAGTCCTTTATTCCATGTATCCTAGTAAAAGAACTAGAAGTTTTATTACAAATTCCTATGTAATGATATTTATTACTGAATTCTGAGGCAAGTCTCATTACCAGAAGCTGTTAGACTTCTATTTAGTTATTAGCTGTGTACAATTAGAGTTGCATTAATCAGTTGTGCTTGTTCAGCTAAGGTCAGATTTTCTTTTGCTGAAGGGAAGATCCGACTTTACAAGCCAGTACTTCAGACAATTTAAAACCATGACCTTAAATAATCCTGGATGTTCTGACCATATATAGTCCAGGAAGTGTGTGGTACTTCATGAATTAGAGAGAATAGTTATCATCTTTAACCACTATTTTAACCTACATTAATGTCTGGTTTTGCAACATTAGATCTAGTCTTTCTAATGATATATACATACCAAAGTCTTCCATGACAAACTGTCTCTTTTTTAAGAACCATCTAACTTTTCATGTCCTTTAAAACTCCTCAGCATCTCATTGTTAGTCTTAAATTTGGGGGATGCAGTCAAAAATTATTCATCTTTACATGTGAAGATGCCTGTCCATCTGCATCTTTGGGCTGGATGGCTTCTCGAGCTTTAGACAAATTAACTGTTATCTACCTGAGATAAGCTTCCCACAGAACCATGGTATTTAACCGTTCCTCAGTTCTCTGCTCAGTAGCTTCCCTGAGTAAAACTCTGAGTTTTGAGTCACTGATTTACCTGCATTTTCTTGTTCTAGGGGGCTTGGGGATTGGTTCCAAAAAGTCTTGCGTTCAGCATAGTTCCCAAACTTCAGTTGTTTGGATTGCTCTCTGGAGATTTTTGAAGACCATGGAGAGGTGAAGGGCCCTCTCTGGGAAAAGGAGATGTCTAAGAGAAGTTGTTGGCCTTCTAGGGCCAAGTTTGCATCAATTCTGACAGAAACACAGAATCACTAAGATTCTTATAGGTCCTTTCTTTTTCTTAAGGAAAAGACCTATAAGATCATCCAGTCCAGCCATCAGCCCAACACTACCATACCCACTAGACCATGTCCTCAAGCACCACGTCTACACGTTCCTTGAACACCTCCAGGGATGGTGACTCCACCACTTCCCCGGGCAGCCCATTCCAATGCCTGAACACCCTTTTAGTGAAGTTTTTCCTAATATATAATCTAAACCTCCCCTGATGCTACTTGAAGCCATTTCCTCTTGTCCTATCACCAGTTACTTGGGAGAATAGACCAGCACCCGCCTCACTAAAACCTCCTTTCAGGTAGCTGTACAGAGTGAACCGTTCTCCCCTCAGCCTCCTCTTCTTTAGTCTAAACAACCCCAGCTCCCTCAGCCGCTTCCCATAAGACGTTCTCCAGACCCTTCACCAGCTTTGTCACCCTTTTCTGGACACGCTCCAGCATCTCTGTGTCTTTCTTGTAGTGAGGGGCCCAAAACTGAACACAGTCCTCGAGGTGCAGCCTCACCAGTGCCAAGTAGAGGGACACATTCACTTCCCTAGTCCTGCTGACCACACTGTTCCTGATGCAGGCCAGGATGCCATTGGCCTTCTTAGCCACTTGGGCACACTGCTGACATATTCAGCTACCCATTGACCAACACCCCCAGGTCCTTTTCTGCCTGACAACTTTCCAGCCACTCATCCCCAAGCCTGTAGTGCTGCCTGGGGTTGTTGTGACCTAAATGCAGGACCCGACGCTTGGCCCTCTTGAACTTCATATAATTGACCTTAGGTCAACCTGCATGGTCTGACCTGACCGTGCAGGTTAGAACAGGATTTATACTTACTTAGTTTTTGGTCAACTAACCCTGGAGTAAGTAAACCACCAATTTAGATCTCAGTTTAGAGCTTAATATATATCTTGTGGGTTTTGGTGCCTTTCAGTGTAAGAGTGGCATTATTTTAGAGTTAGGCTACGTCACCAGTAGGAGCTATCTGAATAATGTTCAGCAAGTACATTGACACCAAAGATTCTAAAAGGAAGATAAATCCTAGTGGCCTCAGCTAAAGAAAAGAGTACAGAGCTTGTCCTGGCTTATTAAACCTGGAAGCCTGAAAGCATGGAAGATCTTGTGAGAAACTTGCATTGACTAAAACAAATCAAATTCAAAATTCTTTGGCTGAATGAGTGCAAAGGCACTGTGGGCTAAAGGGAATGAGTCTAAATTGAAAGAAGAGTTGCTTAGGTTTAGCTAATTGGATTTCATAGTGATTTTACTCTAAGTTAGGATGATTTCAGGGCTGATGAGATGAGAAAATCTGGAAAGATTTTTTGGTGTGGAACAAACATGCTAAAGGACCTGCCTGTTAAGGCAATGGGAAAATGTGATATGCTGCATTTTTTCTAGTTTCATGTCAGTCATCTTAGATTCTGACCTTGAGTCAGTGTGTTTAGCGCTGAAAGTTTCTTTAACAAATTGCTGCTGAGATAAATGGGGATCATGATGACAAAGTGGTACAGGCTGTAATTTATGTCAATTTTTGTTGGGTAGGAGGAAAAGAACCTTCTTTTCCTGAAAAATACATATCCATATTTCTCAGTAGTTCTGCCTGAAGACTAGACCTTATGGTTATTGGAGAAAAAAATATTTAAAGTGATTACTTATGTTTTCTGCAAAATAATATTAATTTTTTTTTTCTCCACAGTAAAACCAACAATTATTGATGTTGACATTTATGTCAACAGCATTGGTCCTGTATCATCAATAAATATGGTAAGTGACTTGTTGACAAAGCTTTTTATCTGGACTGTTAGTCTTGGCATCAATACTAGCTTTTGAAAAAAACAATAAATGAAACAGGGATAAATTGTTTTGATTGCTGAATTCGTTCTGTTTTCAGCTATAGCTATTTTTTTTCAGATGACTCTTTTGTGCCTCTTCAAGAGAAGAAGAAACCTACAAGCAGTATTATGCTCTGTGTTGTCTACCACAAAATGCTGGTAGATCTTCAATGCTAAAATAACTATCTTAGGAAAAAATAAGTGTGAAGCAAAACTATGGTCAAGAAAATTGTTGAATTAATGTTTCGAGAGTCAGTTGAGTATATAGAGCTTCATAATGGGAGTTAATCAGAGTCATCACGTACTCTCAGTATTTTTATTTGAAATTCATCATCTCTTCAGTGGTTGCTTTTCCTTTGCTGAGTTAGCAACAATCTTTAAAGTATAATTTTGATGAAGTTATACATAATTGTACTGCTTGTGTAAAGGCAGGAGAAACTGAAAGAGTCTGTGTGATAGTGTGACAATAATGAACCTAGCAAAACATAACAGTTGGTCAGTTATCGTGGGCTTCTTAACTACAAGACATTCCTCAGTTCTGCAGCAACACAGTCAGATTTAGAAAGCAAGCTGGATGTTTATATAGCTATGAAGTATGGGTTACTGTGGCTGCTCATGCAACTTCAAGTTTGAATTCAGCACAGTATTTGAATTCAGCACAGTATATTTATAAACTGGGCTGATTTTTTTCTTAATACAACTTGAAAATGGAGGACCTGTTAATATCCTAATTTCTTTAAAGCTCTTACACTACTCTCTTCAAAGCATTGACTTTCTGTTGTTCATGATGACACTCAAAGGCTGCTGTGTACAATGGTCTATAAGAATATAATGCCCTTCATGTATGTTTTGTATTTTTGGAAAAAAAGCTCCTGAATTTGAAAGGTGGTCATTCAGCCTGATTGTTTGGTTTTGCCTATGCATATGGGAGAATGTGAATTTTTTCAGCATGTCAAACACTGGGTTGTCAGAGACTCCTATGCTCCCCAGCAATGGGAAATCCGGCAAGTAAAGGTAGAACAAATTATGTTCTGGGAACAACTTGGCCACATATTCAAAGATTGTGAAATGTACTGGTCATATTTCATGTGAAGCCCTGAGTGTCAAACAATTAGCTCCATTCTGGAACTAATAAATAGCTAATTATCTTGCCCTTCCTGGACTGCATATCAAAATGACTTGTCCAGGGAATGATTTATCAGAAGCTCTGTTCTGCTTACAGTCTTCTGGCTTGCATTTATGTATACTCTAGGAATGGCTACTCTGTTCAGATCAATAGGGACAGTAGTGAAGATGCTTACTTTTCAAAGTCTTTTTGCTCTTTGCCCCTCTGAATTAGCTTGTAAGTGGCATTTTGTGGTGTTGGAAATGTATGTGGAATAATAATTAAGAAAGCATTTGACTGGAACTGCTTCAGGTAGGAAGAAAGAAAGAAAAAAAAGAATAGAAGGAACCAGCAGTTCTTGGAAGATTATTATGGTGCAGTCAAAACATGACTTGTTTACTTATCCCTTGAGTTCAGAATATTTTATGGCACAAAGATGGAAAGATGCACCAAGACACCAATTTAAAAAGTGCGTACTGTATCTCTCGGAGAGTAGATGGTATTATTGGATAGTTAATGAGTGTATGGGGTAGAGATATTTCTTGGTTACAGCTGAAAAAAACTACACATAATCTGTAAGGGCAGAATGATAAATGAACCAGCGATGAAATATAAAATGTAGGTACCTGAAGTTTTAAGGATTCAAGTCTGCTTAAAGTTATATTTAAAATTTTGAACAGAAATGGAACTTGTTTGAGATACATTTGTGGACGGCATATCCCACTGAAACTGAATCTAAACTAGCTAAGCACTTCTGAATTTAAATTCTGTTCTCAAACCTCATTATCAATACAAGAGATTAACATTAGGCACTCAAGTGTAGAAAACTTTTGTCCAAAAGCTCCATTTCTGCTCTTTACTTTGGAGTTTGCCCATACTTACATGAGAGAGCAGAAATGTCTCTTACAGTCTCAAATTTACAATGAAGATGGGAAGTCGTCCTGACAAAACAACAAGCTATGGTGCTGTATGATAACTTTGTCTCTCCTGTACCAGAACCAACTGAGGAGCTACTTTTTCCCCCACTTAGGTTATTTTGACTGATTAGCTACAGTATGCAGGAACTTTGTGATGCTACACTGGAAAAAAAAAATTAGAATTAAAAATAGTAATTTAAAAAAAAATAATTGATTTTTAAGAAAGCAGTTTTTCTTGTAGTTTGTGAACAGCTGGAACATGGGTATACAAAGAGGTGAACAGAAAGAGTAGCTGGAAATTACCTGCAGCAGAGAAAGAGGAAGGGACCATCTTCAGGCTGATTTCTGTCACATGACTGAACTCTCAAAGAGAGAGGAATGTGCGTGAAAATCATGTATAGAATTTAGAGTAATACTCTGAGAGAGACAAAAAAAAGGAAGTGTATTCTTGTGAGAATCTACATATGTTATATTTCTCAGCAGGACAGGAACTTTTAGCTTTTTTCTCCTAAATTATTATTAAAAGTTGAGCTATTCTGTCAAGGCAACTCAGCAAGATGGTAGTTGATTGAGCAAAAAGAAAGATGATTACATTGATTTCCATCTTTTCTATTTCAAGAGTGAGATCATCAACATGTACAAGGAGGACTTCCCTGCTGTGTACTTCCAAACTTAGCCCTTAGCTCTATCACTTTTTTCTTAATCTGCAGCTCTTCTGAGGGAAAATAATGTGGAACTTCTCTAGAGATCAAACTCTGCAGGTATATTTTCTTACAAGTTTCCATCAGGGCTTTTCATCCTGTGAGTGAAACCTAGGGAGTAAAATAATTTTCTTTATCTATTCAATGGGTGTTCAGTTGAATGTTCAAGCCAATTTTGTAGAACAAAGCTTTTTTGATGTCAATAACTTTGTTGTAATTATGATTAGACTTGAATATGAACATCTCACTGTTTCTTTAGCATTCATGAAAAAGACAGTTGCTACCAGACATCTACCTACAGCAAAGATAACCTCAGATGAATTGTATGTGAATACTTGTGGCTCTGAGGAAAACCAAATCCTCTTAGACTGAGGCTAGAAGCATCTTGAGGGGAAGAAATGTTAGGGATCCCTTCAAAAAGGCTTGCAGTCAAGCGAAAGGTAATGTCCTCTGTGACAAAGATAGCACAATCCACAGGAATATATGTCTGACCCTGTATTCCAGACTGTTTGCAGAGGGTGTATGTAAAACCAGGAGTGACTCTGGGAAAGTAATGTAGATACTCTTCTATTAGACACTTGTCATGATAACATCTGTATGATGACAGTAGAAACTTGTTTTCTGGATAGACAGTGGTGACTTTTCCTTTGTTTGTGACCTGGAAGATTTCTTTGGGGCACAGTCTAAATAACAGGCTAATGTTAAGTAACAAGAAATAGGAATTGTGTAAGAATAAAGAAGTAAAATCAGGCTGAATAACAAGCTGAGTGCTACTAGGAAATAGTCTCCAGTGGCACTGGCTTTGAAGAAAAAAGTAATTTCAGCATTTTGAGCTATGGCATGATAATATGAAATGACAGAAATGATTAATACTAGACAAGAGTATTTTGAAATGTAAAACTCTGAGCTGTTTGAATGCCCATTCAAAATTTTAGGGTGCCTTTTTAACAGAGAAAAGCCATCTATTATATAAATATCTTGATGCCTGTCCTTTATCAAAAACATCATAGGATGTGAGCTTGGACTGATTTAAGAAAATCCCCATAAACTGGTTGATTTAAAAGTAAATAACACACTAATGTTCTGAGCCAAATTAAGTGTTCCTGTGAACATATTATAACCCTTTGTCTTGGATTTATTTTTTTCATAGAGTAAGTTACAGAAGTCTGCAATTTGCCATCTCATGGTACAATGTCATTAGGGACCCTGACTCATAGAATCTAATATTCATAAATATGACAAGATTTTCTGCAACCTTTTCTGTATTTAACAACTTTGTCATATCTGTAATTATAATGAACACATTTCCACTGCTGTTAGGAATCTTCTAAGTGAGCTTTTTAAATTTGAAAATTCATAGGCAATCTTGGTTTTGTATTTTTCCCCACACTTTATATTGTAGAACAGGTGTATGAGTTCTAGATCACTCCTTTTTCATATCTTAGTGTCTTTTTTTAACACCTACCATTCAAAATGGTGTCCAGGAAGCATATGATTTTGCATTAAAATCCATGCTCCAATTTTTTCAACAACTCTGTCCTTGTCAACAACAGCAAAGGTTTATAAGTTGTTTTATAAAACTTCAATGTTAATGTGGCTTACTGTAGCCTGGTTTTCTACATATAAGCTGTACTGGCTTGTGTGTAAAAGAACAGAAAAGGAGAGACACCATGTCAATGTGCAAAGTGGAAATCAGATGTAACTGATGGGAAAAAAAATCCCCTAAAAGTGGTTTTCTGAGACAGAAATGTAAACACATTGAGATTCCATAGACTATTAAACCTCAATAGCATCAAGTATGTGTGTGTGTTTGTACACACATATAGTCTTAACTGAGCAGCTACAGCAATCTGAGGCTGCAGCACAGATTGACGATGAAGGAAGAATTTGACACCTATATGGTTCTAGCAACTGGAATCTCATTTTAATGCAGCTGTACAGAAAGTATGTTGAAGAGGCAGAGATAAAAGCTGATAAACTGTACTTACCTGTTCATAAAACTATTAATTGGTTATCTGCTGGGTATATGCCCATCTCTTTATTCTCAGGTAATATGAAAAGGTAATTTATACTGTTTTTTTTCTGTCCCTTATCACCTCTTTCTTTTGTGCCAACTCCCTAGGCTATGTTGTATATCTTCATGGTTGCTGTATTTGCCTTTCATTTAGTTGTGTTGTAGAATAAAAGTAATTGTTACTGGGTTTTGCCCCTTAATGGGTTGATAGACTACTTAGAACTGCAATTTCAAAGTCTCCACACACTCATTTTGCTCCTACACTAGACATGATAGGTATTTCAAAGAACAGTCTTGAAGTGGACAGTTGTCAATACATTATACACAGCTCATAATTAAGTCTGAATTTCTTGCATATATTTAGTCTCTATGTCTATTTATTTCATAGTCAATACTATTATTGGAGCATATTCAGTAATAGAAACATAATGTTCAAGCCAATACTGTATCTTGGCTTGAATCTTTCCATAATAACGCAAAGCTAATTTAAATCCACATTTCATCTGTTTTTCACCCCATTGTATAGCCCAAAATATTTCTTTCACAGACTTCTTAAAGATAATGCAAGACACTAGTTCAGCACAAGCCTGATATCCTGTTGTTCATTGTTAACTTGGAGCAGGGTTTTTTCCTAACTGCATCTCACTGTTTTACCTAATCTATTTGTAAAGCAATTGTGTAGGGAGGTGGTTTCTGTTATTTTTGAGGGGTGAGTTTTGTAGTTGGTGAGTTCAGATCATCTTTGTGACATACCTCTGTGTACGTTCAGATCACACCTCTGTGACACAAGGGAGCACTCAAGTCCTAGATTAAATTTTAGTTTGAGTGTGTCTGTTCATTTACAAGGACTGAGATACTAATCATATACTTCATAATTTTGCTAGATTATGATCAAATTACTGTTCTGGTTTCTAGACCATATACTGTCAGTAAGTTTGGATCACCCATAATAAAAAAGGTATAAATTATAGGAAACTTTTAAGCTGCATGGATTCTTGCTGATAAATCAAAATCACATCGCATACGGAGTCATTCTTGTTGCTTCAAGCTCTGGCAGTCAGTGCCTTGCTATGAAAATGTTTCTGGGAGGTAGTTGTAACAGGTTGAAACTCAAGTCTATTTATGACTTCTGTTCCACCACTGAGCTTGAGAGGCTAATACAATCTCAAAAGTGAAACAGAGTGGAATGGAGAAGGCTGGAGGGGAAAAAATGAGCATGGATTGATTTTTTCACACATCACCTTGGCAGCTTCTACTTTTGGTCTCCTCTAGAGCCCCACTTTGTGTAACTAAAATATGACCCAGCTGATAGTCACCTGGATAAAGGCCTTCAGGTGCCCTTGTTTGAGGTGCAATGGGATGGACTAGCATAATGTTCACTTTTTCTGTAATGAAGCTTGTGTACTGTGGTGTGTAGCAGTAAAATACTTATTGCTATATTTTACTACATTGGTAGGAAACCTGGCTTGCTCCTTGGTGGAATGATAGTTTCTGTCTTGGTACTGGACTAATCTATCTGCAGTTCTGTCTGAGTTCAAACAGACTGTCAAATATAGATGACAGCCTTTGTGTTGTCTCAAAAGGTGTATAACAAATGAGCAATTTACTTTCAGTGATACAGGAGAATGAATGTCTCATCTGCTCAACAACGGGCATTGCAAAGAGATCTGAGGAACAGCTGGACTGAATGTTTTTTCCATATCTGAACAGTGCTACAGTATTAATGAGTACCTCATCTTTGAGAGAATGAATTCACCTTTATATAAAGCATGGAAAGAAACTACGTTCCAGCCTGATGCCTGTTTTTAACGTTTCTTTTCTCCCACTTCAGTGACTAATTTCTTGGTCCTGCAGATCCTAGGCTTTAGAGTGAGAGTATGCACTGTTACAGTTCCTTGAGAAAGTAACAGTTGCTTTCCCACGCTGTGCAGTGCTACATAGCTTCACTGCCTTTATTGCCAACATTTGGGAAAGTTAATTTAGAATAGATAAGGCTAAATTTCTGCAAAGAATATTGAATTACTTTAGGGTAAATTGAGGGTCTCTTTGCCTAAATCATTTTAGTTTTTGAGTGGTCAAGCATTTATCAGCTTTGGTTTACAGCTTGAGCTTTCCATGATTGCTCCATGAAAGAGTAATTACTTTTGTGCTGACCTGTTTATTGGATCCCTGCATGATATTGATATAATTTAAACTATGCTTTTTAGAGTTTGATCTTCCATAGTTTTTTCAGTGATGGGTTTACCCAAGAAGCAAATGAATATTGATGACTGGTTCTGTAAATAACACAGTAGTCTTACAGACAATCTGATTGTAAAATTTCATGGTATAAAGTTTTGGGGATGCAGACCCAGCCATCACAGTATCCGTAGAGTGACTGCAGTGGCATTATAAATTTTCTTGTAGTTAGGAAGGAACATCTGAATACCATGTGACCCCAGATAATCCCTAATCAGGTACAGGAGAGAGTCTTCATGTTTTTGTAAGGTTTTTTGGTTGGTAAAAAAATAATACTATTCATCAGTGTCATTTAAATATCAGAACAATGCCCTTCATTTTTCATACCATTCATAGAATCATAGAATCATAGAATGGTTTGGGTTGGAAGGGACCTTAAAGATCATCTAGTTCCAACCCACCTGCCATGGGCAGGGACACTTTCCACTAGACCAGGTTGCTCAAAGCCACATCCAGCCTGGCCTTGAAGACATCCAGGGATGGGGCATCCACAACATCTCTGGGCAACCTGTTCCAGTGCCTCACCACCCTCTCTGTGAAGAATTTCTTTCTTACAGTGAATAAAACCCAGAAGAACTGATGTACCTTTTTTTATTTTTTTTTTCCCATATGAGAGCTTGTCGTCAGCCTAATTGGACGTAATTTCCTTTATTGTCTCATTGCTGATAAATAAGGTTTAGAAAATTGTATTTAATTTCCCTTCAAGCTTTTTTAGTGAACATGGTGTCCCTTGACTCTTAAGTACTCTCAGACATGCTTTTTCTGGTACAGGCACAGTATTTCTGCTGAGTGACTACACAGAACAGTAAATAAAACAAATGCTTTGTTTCTGCAATTAAAAAACTCTACAGACGGATGGTTAACATCATACTCTTTTCTTGTTTTAAATCACAGTAGTCTTCATTTATTACTTTCTTGACCTGAAAAAGGGACTTTAATGTGGTCAAAACCAGTGATATACCAGTTTCTACATATGTTGTCATAGATTTCTTCCGCACAGCTCTTTCAACCTCTGTCTTCTTGTGCATCTGCTTTTCATTAGATTTGTAAGATATAGGTGGTTCTTCTACCTATTGTGTTGGACAAGCTGTTTTCTGGCCTTAAAACTTTTATCTCCTCCAGAAACTTGTGTCTCTCTTCCTACT
The DNA here is from genome assembly GCF_000690775.1 of Eurypyga helias. Taxonomy (NCBI): domain Eukaryota; kingdom Metazoa; phylum Chordata; class Aves; order Eurypygiformes; family Eurypygidae; genus Eurypyga; species Eurypyga helias. The sequence continues at coordinate 29,529 of NW_010246624.1, forward strand.
TTGACAAATGACATTTGCAGCCATTGAATGCTGAAGAAATTTGGTGAGAGAAAGATCTTTTTGTAACTATTATTAGCTTTTTGCATGCTACACAGAAGTAGGTAATTTTGACTGTAGAGTTTTGGATGTGTTTTAATTAAACATCCTAGATACTACAGTGGAGTCAATCCATTAAAAATACCAACAAATATTTTTAATGTTACATAATAATT
>NW_010246625.1:0-5798 GCF_000690775.1 Eurypyga helias
TCTTCCTCCTCAACCTCTCTCTCCTCGACTTGGATTGCATCTCCACCACTGTCCCCAAAGCCATGGCCAACTCCCTCTGGGACAGCAGGACTATCTCCTTCTTTGGATGTGCTCTACAGCTCTTTCTCTTTCTTGATTGTAGGGGAGTATTGTCTTCTCACAGTCATGGCCTACGACTGCTACGTTGCCATCTGTCAACCCCTGCACTAAGAGACCTCCCTGGGCAGCAGAGCTTGTGTCCACATGGCAGCAGCTGCCTGGGGCAATGGATTTCTCAATGCTGTGCTGCACACAGCCAGTACATTTTCACTCTCATTCTGCCACGGCAATGCTGTTGAGCAGTTCTGTGAAATCCCCCAGATCCTCAATCTCACCTGCTCACACTCCATCCTCAGGGAATTTTGTCTTCTTGTGGTTAGTGCCTGTTTGGGTTTGGGTGTTTTGTTTTCACTGTTGTGTCCTATGTGCAGATCTTCAGGGCCCTGCTGAGGGTCCTCTCTGTGCAAGGACAGCACAAAGCCTTTTACATGTGCATCCGTCACCTGGCTGCGGTCTCTGCCTTTATCAGCTCTGGTATGTTTGCCTATCTGAAACCCCTCTCCATCTCTTCCTCATCGCTGGCTTTGGTGGTGTCATTTCTGTACTCGATAGTGCCTCCTGCAGTCAATTCACTCATCTACAGCAGGAGGAACCAGGAGCTCCAAGATGCACTGAAGAAGCTGGTTCATTTGTCTCTCAGGAGCCGTAAGCTACCCAAGTTTCTTCATTGATTTCTTGTTCATCTTGGGAACCTCTTATGTATTAAGAATATTATCTTTGATAATCCTGTTTGCCCAGGAATATTTGCAGCCACTCCACTACTTCAGACTCATAATCCCAGCCTGCTTCACCCAGAGGCCTCTGTATGTGTGTCTGGCATGATGGTCTAGTTTTCCCTCTGTGTCACACCTTTATAATAAGAGTATTTGCTCAATGCTGGTGTCTGGAGGTTTAGATATTCTTCCAAAGCAGAATTCAGAAACAGGCTCCAGAAATTCCTTGCCTGAGGCCGTGCTGTTGTCTTGAGTTCTTCATGGTCTCATGGGAAGACGACATGAAGCAGTGTGTAAGCGAATAGGCCTGGACTGAGCTTTCACTTGTGCCAATGTCACTGGCCATTTCCAGCACTGGCCAGTCAACCCATGTTTAGGGATGTGTTCTGCTGACACAGCATCTCCATAATTTTTCTGGTTTCCATCCCTTTATCTGGGAACAGCCAGCTCTCTTGGCTTAAACCCCAGCAGACCCCAGAACAGGGATTCCTCAGAAGCACCTTGGCCAACATTGCCGAAGTAGGGCAGGGGCTGGGAGCTGGGGGAGGCTGTCTGACAGTAGGGTCATGAGGAGACAGGGCACCAAGAGCATTCATGGGGACTGTGACAGTGAACTTTCCCCACCCTCAATACCCCTTCTGCCATTCTCTGCCTGCACAGACGAGCTCTGGGACCATGTGTTACAAAACAGGTCTGGGTGGTGATAGGGGCCACCAAACAGTTCACAGGAGGTGACAACAAGAACAATCTATAACAAAGGATTGATGTACATTGTCTTTGTTGTTGCAGTGGTTTAACACCTGTAGACAGCCCAGCACCACACAGCTGCTCACAAAATTTTTCCAAGCAGGATGCGGGAGAGAATGAGAAGGGTAAAAGTCAGCCAACTCTTGTGTTGAGATAAAGAGAGTTTTACAGGTAAAGAAAAAGCTGTGTGTGTAAGCAAAAGTAAAATAAGGAATTGATTCCCTACTCCTGTCAGTAAGCAGATGTTTAGTCATTTCCAGGAATGCAGGGCTTGATCACATCATATCTCCTCAAAGGCCTCAGTGATAGATACAACAGCCATAGCCAAGGTTATGTTGGTGTCTTCCCCCGCAGCCTGTCCTTCACTGCCTCACTCCTGTGCCTCTTCCCCTGCAAGCTTTAGCCATCTCACCAGCTTCCCCACCTTTCTCTCACCCTGGCCTGTCCCTACCTGTACTGGTGTCTCTCCTTGAAAGACAAAGCCATGGGCATATGCCAGACTTCCTCTGAGTGACCTCTTGACCACAGCACTAAGCTTTGTGTGACACTGCTTTCTCCTTGTGTCCAGTCTGGACTTCACAAGCTGCACTTTGCAGTGCTTTTCCCATCTCCTGCAGTTTCACCCTACAGATAATCACTTCATCCTCTCTGAAAACACTGGTCAAGCAGTAACAGGTTACTCCCATATGGCCCTGAGTCTCCATGTTATGAGGTCAAAGATGCTCAGGTCGCTCAGCCTCTCTTCACAGGTCATTTGCTTCAGGCCCAGAACACCATCTGGTAGGCCTCTTCTGAACTCTCTCCAGGAATCACCAACTCCTTAGAACAGGGAGTTCCCCCCAGGACACTCTATTGCAGATGTGACCACAACTTTCCCTGAGGCAACAGAAAAGTTATGCAACTTTTTGGAAGCATTCCCAGCTGCAGCTGGCATTATTCATGGTGAGCATGCTCCATGAACTCCTGTGGTATCTCTAGTAGCATCCAGGGTCACTCCTCAGCTGGTCAGGTCCCAGCTTGCCCTGATGTGTGGTGTTATTTTGCCCCAGTAAAGGACTGGCCACTTATGCTTGTAAAGCTCAGTGAGGTTTCTGACCCTGGACATCAGCTTCATTACTGAAGCTGTTTATGTGTGGGGTAGCCCATGTTAAGGAGTGTTTTGACTGTCTAGAGCATGATGATGGTGATGAAAGTGTAGAGTATGTATGGATACAAATAATAGAATCATAGAATCATTTGAGTTGGAAGGGACCTTAAAGATCATTTAGTTCCAAGCCTCCTGCAGGGAGGGACATCTTCCACTAGACCAGGTTGCACAAAGCCTCATCCAGCCTGGACATGAAGACATCCAGGGATGGGGCATCCACAACTTCACTCAGCAACCTGTTCCTGTGCTCGTGCACCCATGCGGTGAGAGTGTCAGAATGGAAGGATACAGGCTTTTCAGGAAGGACAGGCAGGGGAGGCATGGATGGGGGGTTGCTCTCCATGTCAGAGACCAGCTGAAGTGTGTGAAACTCCACCTGGGGACAGATGAGGATCTGACTGAGACCTCATGGATCAGGATTAAAGGGAGGGCAGGAAGAGGGGATGTCACGAAAGGGGGACTATGCTGAGTGGTTTAGGCTGCTTAAAAGATCAGTGTCACAAATATTAGGGGAAAACCTATTATTTTTAATATGAATTTATGAGAAGCATGACTTAACAGAATATGATGGCAAGGTCCCCTCTACTACTTATTTGACACGGAAAAGCATACAACAGCAAAAATCAAATTAACAACAGACTGAAATAGTTTGTACATGAATCAAAGGTTATTTACAGAGTCAGGGAAATCAAGGCAGGATTGGATTGTTGTGATATGGACTAGGGAAAAGGGGCAAGGAAATTCCTCCCGTTCAGTCATGAGGTTCAGAGTGGACTCCCCTTGCTTTCTAAACTCCTCAAAAGAGAAGTCTAGGTGTGACTGAATCCACCCCTAGTCCCACACCTGGTCAACAGTTTATGCCCAAGGAATTAGGGAAAGGATCACAGTGTGTGGAGTTTTGTGCTTGGTGTGAAACTTTGCGACAGCATCAATCTGGAATAGCATCAGCTCTAAGTTCCTACTCCCAAACCTGGGCAACAGTTTATATCTAAGGATTTGGGGAAAAGGGGAATGATTTAGGGAGAGAAGGTAAGAGAATTTCCTCCTGTTCAGTCATGAGGTTCAGAGTGGACACCCTTGCTTTCTAATCTCCTCAGAAGTGAAGTCTAGGTACAGCTAAATCCACCCCTAGTCCCAGACCTGGTCAACAGTTTATGCCTAAGGAATCGGAGAAAGGATCAGAATGTGCAGAGTATTGTGCTTGGTGTAAAACTTCGGGAGAGCAACAATGTGGGGCAGCAATAATTCAAAGTAACTTAAACACTATTCAGATATACCACACAATTAGATCATACAATTCCCCAGCAGGACTTAACTCTCAATAAATCAGCACAGTAACTTAATCAAAGACTTAACAAAGTTATCGACGTAAAGTTGCACACACACACTCACACAGACAGATACAGAAATAGAGACATAGACTATACATATAGTTGTATGAAGGTACCTGTTAAAAGTTCCTCCTTGAGCTGGGTGAAAATATTCACATCGAATGTCAGTGCATCTCTCAATGGGCACAGAGTCAGGCCTCAAGGAGGTTTTTTTGCCCAGTTTCTGTTGACTGTTCTCTGATTTCACAAACTTGAGAGTTTGTGAACTCTGAGAGGCGTCCCACTCCGAGGGAGATGCTGGGTGCAGCCTTCTGCAGTCCAGGAGAGCTCAAAGGGTCATCCTTGGAACTGCAATTTATAGGGTCACGAGATAATTGACTTTAGGCATAAATAATTTTACATCCTGGCCTTAATTGGGGCAGATGGTCATTGGAATTCCAGCTGGTACCCATCTATAGAGTACGATAAGGTTCAGGGCTTGCAGGGGATGAATTATTTCACTCTCATCCCCCACTGTGTCCAGGCAACTGACCCCCAGGACAGCTATTCCCCACCTTGGCAGCACAGGAGTGTTTTGATATGATAAAGGGTGCTTCACCACCAAACTCCCTGCACAATGGCTGAGGTTTGATGGGAATCTCTGTGGCCATAAAGCTATCCAAGAGTTAAGAGGGGAAGAAATGCACCACCACAATCCACGCCATGACTAAAGTCTTGTTCCAACACAGTGGTGGCATGGTTGTCTCTTATCTCTGTGCCTATAAATAGATTGATGCTTTATTCCAATTATAATTTGGGGGAATTTTTGTATTGTGTTGATTATAATTATTAAATTGTGAGAATATATATGTGATTACATGGAATGTGATCAAACAACATAAATGTGATTAAACAACATAAATGTGATTAAACATTATATATTCAAAGAGGTTCTTTTAGTAGTTTAACTTGTTGTGCCACTCTCCAAGTTTTGATACACAGAACAATGTTTTACAGTAAGCACAGTATAACTAGAGTCAATAGAGTCACGATGGGGAGTAGCATCTGATTCAGTATTCCATTTGCAGTTAGAGACCACCCAAATAAGCTTTCCCATAAGCAATGTTCTCCATCTTTCTTTACTCTTTCTAGGATGTGGTGTATCTCCTTGGTGTCATGATGGAACCCTGTAATCAGGATTCTTTGTCCATGTTTCTGGATTTGTTTCAGCAATCTTTGGCAATCATCCTGCTGTAGTAGTTTCCTTACCATTGTAAGATACATTCCTATAGCTGTAGGCATCATACCTTGATATGACATTTAGTTAGACTGTGGTAGCTGGTAAGTTGTGGTAGGAGCCGAATAGTTTAAGTCACATCCCATAATTTCAGCAAAGTTACAAATACAGGTATTTGAGTGATAATTTGTTTCCACAGTGGTGTCGTCTGCAGGTATAAAAACACAACGGGTCCTCATACAAACACATCCATTTCCAACGTATACTAGAACAGTTTCGGGTGTTTCTTTGGGGTGTACTTTGAAATGACAAACATTTTGTTTAGTATCAAGACAGATATATTGAGCCTTGATGGTATTGCTCTCACAGATAAATCCCTGTTCTTTTTGCATAACACATGCATCAACATCAACAGTTTGCCATTTATTATTGTTTTGCTGTGCCCATACTCTGTGCTCCAGTGGATGGAGTACAGTTCCTTGATGATTTAGACTCAGTGCAACGATTGGGTATATGGCGTACACCTGTCGTGGTTTAACTCCGGC
>NW_010246626.1:0-55547 GCF_000690775.1 Eurypyga helias
TAGAAAGTTCTCTCTGCTACACTTTGGCTTTTATTTATGAGCTGTTCTAGGCAACAAGACAATGAAGGAAAAAGTAACAACAAAGTGGGGGGGAGAAGTGGAGAGCGGGGGCCAGGGTGTGACAAGCTTAGAAAACACTAATGTGATAGAATCTTAATGGCCTGAAAAGAAGTTATCTGAATTAATTGCCTTTTTCCTTTCAGCAGCAGTTTAATAACATAACCAAATACTGTATTTAAATCAGAAAAAACTATATATAGTTCTCTAATCACAGCTGATCATTTTACTTAGAAAGAATGGGAGTATTCCCTTACCAACTCTGTGGCTTTTTTTTTGTCACACCAGGAAAGAATGCAATGATGTTTTCAGATGCTGGTACCCATCATCATTTTAAGAAAAATTATAGTACAGTATAAGTAATGTGAACTACAGTTAGATGAACAGTTTTAAAAGCCAAGGGAATACATTCCTATTTTGAAAGTACTAGTTAATTGACTGTGGTCAAAACCACATGCTGGGTAATTAAGCACTGAAGTTAGGTGTTTTTTAAAGAAAGAAAATGCACAAACCACCCAAACAGCTGTATATATTTACCACATCAGCAAAGAAAGTAAAAGATTATATTCTAAATAAACTCAAACACAATATCCCGATCCAATAGGAGCAGGCAACTGAACAGTTCATTATCTTGACGCCAGACATATCTTTTTTTCTGCTTCCCTTGGAGAAAGTAACTAAGTGCTCTTTCATCCAGTTATATACTCATAAGATTTTCCTTTATATTTTAAAGTGATAAGACTTCTGTTCTTTTATTTATAAGCTTTCACCAGAAAGTATTTCTAAAAACCTACAACACACTCATAATACTAGTTTCCCATGACTTTAGGTTAACCAAGAATTTTGTGAAATAACATGTAGGTAGTAAAGGAAACTACCCATTTAAAGAGAAAGTCTTAATTAACATCTGTGATTAACCCAATACCCTGGACCCAATTCACAGAAGAACCTACTAAATTTAGTAAAATTTTTTGCTCACATAAGCATCATTTTTCATAAGAAAGATTTGTGCTCCATGAGCTGTCAGTCTGAGTCAGGCTACATATAGTGTGCTGTCTATGAAACACAAGGTTGGGCTTAAGGGAAAGAAGATAGGTCCAAAATAATATAATGGTACTGCTGTCATGCCAGTTGAAGTATATGCCATAGTCATGATGTAAGGGCAGGAATTTTTCGTTTTATGGAACTTTTAGTCATTTTAGGACTTTGGTCTAGCAGACAGAAGCATCCCTGTGCACTCAGCTTGTATTACCTCAGATCCTGTGATGTGGCAATATGTCAACCACAGAGCTTTTGTCTTTGAGCTGGCTCAGCATCCAGGCTCATGTCTACTTCATTGTTCTTTGGTTGAGTGGGTGGGGTCATTTTTGAAGTAGCAGAAAACTATTACTGAAACTATTCTTAAAAAATGAATACCAAATGGTCTGAGAGTTCATCCAGGGGTGGTATACCAGTAAGTTAAGGCACTGCAAATCACCTTTCCTCCTCCTCCAAAGAAATTTGCAAAGAAGCGTGGCAACAGGTTCTTCCTATGTCAACGTCTACTTTACTTCCAGTACATTTCTAGAGCATCCTTCAAATACCTTCACTTGGTTTTTGATCACTTCTATAGTAACACAGAATCAGCATTACTAAAGTTGGAAGGGACCTCTGGAGATCATCTATTCCAATGCCCTGCTTAAAACAGGGTCAATCAAATTGCAATTGAATTTCAGTTGTCTAGTCAACAATTTTAGGGCAAGTAGTAGCAACACAAATTCTGTGGTGTTGTCTAAATCCTTATATTACTCCGGCAAGTATCTGCATTATTACCTACTGGAGCATGAACTTAGCAGTTAAAACAGTTACATTTCTGTAGAAAAAAAGCCCTAAGCTATTTTATAACCAGCAAATAGTTTTGCTTGGTTTAAATAATAGTTGCTTTTAATTAGAGGGAGAAATACATCCTATTGCATAAGTACAACACATTATTTAAGTTTTTACCTTTTTCACTGATGAAAGAAAAGCCTAATTAAGCAATGGTAAACATTCTAAAAATACACAGTAGAGTGAAAAATATGTTTACTGATGAACACTAAGCAACAAAACATTAAACAGATGTTAATGAATTGGAGATTGTTTTAGTTTCATGCCTGTGGGAGCTGGAGCTCTGAAAAAATCCCCACATTTTTACTTAGACAAATACTTATTACTTGTCGCACAGCAGTTCATAATTAAAAGGAGAATTTTTTTTCCCCAAACTGTCTTCAAACTTCAAAATTATATTAAGTGTTGATATAGTTGGTATTTATCTTCTCTTCTGCTCACATCCAATGCCCAGTACCTATCCAGAATCACTGCACTGGTTCTACATAATAAAGGTAAGGCAAATCATGCCACCAACATTTTTAGATATTGCTCTTTCCCCAATGTAGAATGGCCTGAAGATCTTTAGCCATCTCAGTGATACCTCAATCTTGCTGCGTTCCGCTTGAAGACTAGGAAGATTACCACAGAACTTAACCAGGGTAAAACGACCTCAAGGAAAAAGTTTGTAAAATGTCAGTTAGGAAGTACTCCTTGGGCTAGGCAAACTGGAATCTACTTCAAGAAAGCACAGAAAAAAAAAAAAAAAAGATGTGTTCATTGATTCACCTCCCTGTTCTGCGAATAATTCACGTAAAAGAAATCCATTTGATTAAGAACATTTAGTGCGTACAACACACTGTTAATTTATCTGTTGTTTCCTTTTTTTTCCTAAATATTTAATAAAGACTCCTGGTCATCTTTCCTGCAATTTGCTTGAGATTCTGCAACTCTTTGTTTTGGGGATTACACAAACTTTCATTTCAATCCCTTGAAGTCCAAGGGAAAAAGCATTGATTGACTATGAAAAGCACACTGATTCTCTATCCTCAGAAAAAATTTAAGACCTTAATTTTAACTTCCTATGAGACACAAGGCTTATATAAATTTGCAGGGTATATCCCACAAGCAAAACCAGCAGTAACTAGTAACTGCTATGATGTAGATGTTTGTACAGCATTTCAGCAAACTCCTTCAACACTTGCAATCTGACAATATGCATGCAAAATATTTGTGTATTGCTGTGTAACCTACATCCTCTTGCAACAAATCAGAAGCTCTTATTTTCTATCAGGTATTATCATTCCCAAGAAAAGCCCTCTGCAAAGTCCCTGTTAATGTCACTTACGGAGAAATATTTACATTAGCTTCTTAAAATTGTGCTGTAATGACAAAAATTGTTAACTATTTCTGCCAACTGACATGGGGAAATAAACTCCAGGAGTTTTATATGTTACTGAGAATATGGAAGTATTGCACAAGAACAGTTTTATATAAACACAGCAGTGTTGGCTGTTCCCATCTAGTTTATTCCTAAGAAAAGGAGACAGTAAGCCGGTCAATTGTTTTAGATTTAATTGAACCATTATTCAAACATCTTTACCAACTTTTGAGTCCAGATCTTGATGTGAAGCTTTTCCAACATTCTGCTTGTTGACTTTCAAAAAGTGTGAGTAATGAAAAGACATAACTCTGTGCTACAGAACCACAGCACTGTTCTTTAAACATAAACAGATCCATTCACTTTTTCTCTGTCAATAAGAGGACTGAGAACTGCAGTGCTTGCAGAACACTTCAGTTTCTTGTCAAGAGATAAACTTACTTTTAATTCTTTTACTTTCCCTTGAAGTTCTACCTTCCTTCTAGCATGCTATGTTTCACCTTACCTTAAATAAAATTTCAGGAGTGGAACCTGTCTGCAAAGAGCCACAGTCAGGGAACAAACAACAGTTGCGCTCAATCACCTTTATGTTTCGATTACACTTACCTGAATCTTTAACATTCTCTCTTTAATGACAGCTGATGACTTGGAAAATACATTTCTTGCTTGTGAACAGCTGTAAACCTGCTGTATTTGGTGCTTGAGAACACCGTATCCACCATTGTGGATATGAACCTCTTCCTGTTCTTGTCCAAGCCTTTCATTTCTACTTCAACAGCAATCACAGCAAAAAGAAAGTAAGCAGCCATATACCCATATCAACTTATATGACATGAAGATTAATACATTTTAAAATAATTTGAGTGGTACTGTTTCTACTTAAATGATTAAATCTGCTACTCAAGAAAGCCTGTGACATGACATTCATTCTCAATAAGCATTTCTTCTCATAAAAATATTAATCATTAGATAGTCTTTATTCAAATACATTTTGAAAACTAGACTATGAAATCTATTTAGAAAAACTCAGGACATACTTCAAACTGAACTGCCTAGGTGAGACAGAATTACAGAACCATGGCAGTTTTGAGATTGTACCCAAGAGAAAAAAGAAAAAACAGAATTATACAGCATCAAAGGAAGAGGTGTTACAGATGTTAAATGAGGAGTGGATGAGCACAGACAAAACAGAGTATAAAAAGCTAAAGATGATGCTGGGAATTGGAGTATCGAAATGTTAACTGAGCATTAAACAAGTTATTCCAGAGAAGCGCTCATTCTGAAATTTATTGAATGGGGAACAATATCTATCACCATTAAAAAGCCAGAGGAATGAGCAACATCTGCTGTGTATGAAGGACCACAATATAAACTATTTTGAAACTTGCAGACAAAAGGGTTTGTGAATGCAAAGCATTCAAGGAACTTATGCTGTTAGAGGTAAAGATAGAAAGAAATAGCCATAATGAAAGCTATAGGCAGAATAAGAAAGCATTTGAAAGGTATGAGCGAGACTAGCTTGCACTTCCCCAAAACAGAGGGGGAAGTATTTCAATAACCAAAATAATTTGGCCAAGTTTGGATTAATGCTGCATGGATAGAGAGGAAAAGTAACAAAAGAAATTTTGTGCAAGACGACATGGCCAGGTTCACTCACATTCTGAACTGACAACGTTTGTATTTGTCAGCCTGAGGTCTCCAGCAACCAAAAAAGTAATAAAAAAAAAGGGTTTAGGAGACAAATCTGTTTGCTAGTTAAGCTTGCAGCTGAATACGTAAATTAGACGAACAGATTTAGTTTCAACAGAGATTTACTTTGAAACAGGAAAAACAGATTATCAATTTTGCATAGTAACTGTAACTACAGTCATATCACAAATAGAATTATTCTGTGACTTTACTTCTGGAGATGAGGATCAAAATTGGTGGCCTACCACTCTGCAGACAGACAATGATGAAGGAAGGAAAATCCTACAAAGAAGGATGAGTCGTGAACTAAACCACAGCAATTATTACAAAGAACACAGATTAAGTTTTGAAGTGAATGCTAGCTGTAGAGCCCAACACATCTCCCCGTTCTGCACTTCGGCTAGTGGGGATCAAATGAGAGACATTCCAAGACTAAGGAACTAGATGCACAATCAAATCATGAAGCTCAGCTATATTTAAATTGTCTGGTACAGGCCTCTTATAAATGTGTGTGTGCAGCAATATACTGATGGGGTTTTTTCCCTAATGAAACTTATTACAAAGTGCTGCATCAATCCTCTGCCACAAGACAGTTGAGGTCCAACACTGCCTATTAAAAGGAACTGAATAGCGTGAAGTCGGAAGCCTTATTAAGAAGGAAGCAGGCAGTAAGGGCAGCAGAAGGAGAGCTGGCTGGAGAAGGCGACTGGCAAGCAGCTTGCTGCTGACAAGAGGAACAGCAACAAATCCGGCAGACGGCTGCATGGCAGGGGCCTGTGTGGAAGCCATGTGAACGGGTACAAAAAGGCGAACTCTCCCCAGGACAACTGCTGGCTGTGAGCGGCCAGCTCCAGGAGAGGTTATAATCCGAGAGTTCTCTCTGACATTAGAGTGAATATACCTATACTCATATACTAAATTGCTCTTGGGAAATGAAATGGTACCTGTACCATTTTTATCTCTCAGCTTTTAAGTTCAGAAGCAATGGCTGAGATACCATTCATTTTTTCTACTACTAGTGAAGGAATCCTCTTTGTGCATTCAAAAAAAAAGCTTGTGCTTCTCTCAACCTGTCACAAGATGATATAGTCGGGTACCAGTGTAGAGAGATGAAGAAACTCAAATTCCATTTTTCAGAGAATTCCACCATTAGTTTAGACTATGAGTCAGACTTTCAAAATTTTTTTTAAAGGAAGCAAGCAAAAGGCACTTCAAAGCTAGGAGGGAAAGGCCAGCGGGTGGGGGAGTGAGGGGAGCAGTTAATAAAGCAATCTATTCCAAACTCTTTGGAAATCCTGCATTGTTTCTGAATGACTGATAGTATTATCGTCTCATACTTTTTATGCATACTTCTGTCCTAATTAAGAACATGAGCTCAACTAAACATACACTGATGAAAAGCATTTCCTAAGAACTCATCTTAACCTTAATTTGTCACAATGAACAAGACTCTGCCTTACTTCTTGCTCATCACTAAAATACAGACTATATATCTTCAGGTTCTACTAAAGAATTATTTCAGGACATTAAAAGAATGAATTACTGTAAAAGAAAGATTTATATTTTGGCTTATTTCTCTTTCTATCATAACCACTGATATCATTGAGAATATACACATTAATTATAGCTCTTATCCTGACAGGTAAAATCTTAATGTAATCCTTATAAGAGTCCTGAATAAATCAGGATTGAGATGGGGCAGTAAATTATATACATTCATTATACAAAAATTACTCTGAACAAAATGATATAATCAAAGAATTTAAAAGTTACTATTTGAAAAGTCCAGAACTAGAAAAGAAATAATGCTTATTAAACGATTTAATACTGCATGCCATTCAAATTTTGGGGCATGTGCTCCTTCTGTGGTCAGTTGTTTTCTTACCAAAATTTTAAGTGTTATTTTTGACTCCCAATTGGAATAGTATGTCTAGCTTTCCTACAGAATTGACTACCCAAATGAACAGAAAAAAAAGAAGCCAAAACATCTATAAATTTAAGTCGAAGCTTATAGTATCTATAACATCTTGGGTAAATGGAACTCTTACTTTCATATAGCATTATATATACATATATAAATAGGCCGCCCAGGGAAGTGATTGAGTCACTGTCCCTGGCGGTATGTAAGAGACATGTAGACATAGTACTTAGAGACATGGTTTAGTGGTGGACTTGGCAGTCTTAGATTAAAAGTTGGACTCAATGATCTTAAGGGTTTTTTCCAACTTTCTATGATTTTCAAGCACTTTTCAATGTAGTTACAAGCATGAGAAAACACATATATATACCAAAATGAAATTTATGAGAACAAGTCGACTGTAGGATGCACCAGTTATATAATCGCGGATCATCCAAATATTCAGATGGCAAGTGTGAGTATATTCTAATATTGTATTTTCCAAACTGGTGCTTGAAACTGAAATAATATTTATAACACATTATGAAAAGTAAATAATCATAAAGACCTTTCTTATATTCTACAGATTTTAAAAATATATTTAAGTAACCCACACTAGCATTGCATTTCCATGGCAAAACAGTCAGCATTTTTTTCAGGAAAAGCTGCAGTAACTCACTCTAACCAGATACAGTGCATGTCTTTGTTAACTAATGCACATGTTAAAAAACAAAACAAAAAAAACCACAAAAAAACCCCCAAGCAAACAAAACCAAAACACACAACCAAAAAAACAAACCACAGCCAACTGTTAAAACGATGAATAAGTAAAGCAGATTTCAATTTGTATGAGTCATAGCATCTTTGGTTTGCTGCCATAAAACTGGGATTCATAAATCCACATCTGTGAAGATTCTTCCAACATGGGAACACAGCTGTCACTCAGATCCAACTTTCTCTACATTTTCTGATCATCTTCTTGCCTGTTTGGCAAAATCAAGTCTCCAATTAGTATTGTACAAATTACTCTGACACATAGCTAGCATCTTTTTTCTACATCTGTTAGGAAAGTTGTTTGTGTGCAAATTATATTTCCTTTCAAACGTAATTTTTTAAGATGACGTTATTAGAGAGATTCCATAAATTCAGCATGGGAGGTATTAAATTGCCTAAAGAACAAGCGAGTTCAATTTATCAACAGCCAACTCTTCTACAGCACTTACTTCAAAAGCAGTTTTACATACTGGACAATGTATGTGACTCTCTTACTATAAACTCTATACTGAAGTATTCCACATACTTTTTATATCTATCCTGAACAGTTTCTTTTTCTTTTCCTCATTACAATCAGGAAGAAAGTGATAATTCTTAAAGTCCACTGCATTATCTAATTCAATTCTCTTTTCTATTGATGAATTGTCATAAAAGTATTTAATTTCTCATTGTACAAACACCAGTTTGAAATTTGATTCCAGCCTAGAATTTGCTAAATATTTTGAGGATTTGTCTCCCCACCACATGATTTGTGACCTAACAAAGTTTTATCTCCAGGTTTTAGTTAATCCTTAATAAACCTTACATAGGGATGTAAGATTTGCAAGCTGTATCCTCAGGGACTTTTCATGCAATTCTCACTACCTGGTTCCCATTCTTAAGTATTCTGAACCTACAGTCACACACAGACTCAGCACATTAGACACCTAGACAGCAAGCAATATCAACAAATTTTAACAATTAATACAGGCAGATACTAAGTCCAGCAAAATAACACTGCTTCCTCTAAGAAGCAGGGAAAACATTTCCATAGTCATCACATTCCAACATCTAAAATCATATCAAACAACTGGTTTAAAACTTTTTTTTTTTAGCAAATCACTTAAAAAATATTTTACTTTTTATTTTTCTGTTATATGTTTTAGGCCTTAGAGACTAGTGGTAATATAAAGATAAATGACTAGTAGGCTTTTCAACATGTTCAGGAGGACACAAAATTCTTGGTTGTCCTGGTAACTCTACATGCGTTTTTATGTAATTCCAATGAGAATGAATGACAATATCCTGTTCATTGGTGGCTTTACAAAGCTAACGGTGAAAATAAAGTTTGGGAAGTCAATGACTTTTCCTTTCGTAAAGTCTTCTATTTGGAGGACTAAATTATCAATAAATGGAAAGCTAGAAATTGAAAGATTGGAAAGATCTACCAAAACCAAGTTAGCAGACTTGATACTTTTAACATGATCTGCATGCTTATTCACATCTCTTAGGCTTCTAGACTATTCTGCAAGCATGTGTTCAGGAGACATTCTGTTTAAGGATCAAATATTTACTATTTAGTTATTATATCCACACAGTATAATGACACATGCTGAGATTCTGATCATGAGGACAGGGTCAATATACGAGTGACAAGCTGAAGTCTAGAATTCAAGTTTTCTTGAAGCTGAAAACACCAGTCTGTGGACTCAACACCTACTGAAGGTCTCCTTGGAGTAACACAGCAGACTGAACCATCTAGGCAGAGGCACAGTATATTAACACTCCGTACTTAGACGGGACAAGGGGTTGGCTATAGATGGCATAGGACCAAATGGAACGTGAGGCAGAAAGGAGGCCACATCTGATATGCTCACCCTGCCCATGTTCTTCAGTTTATGTTAAGGGCTTGCCTCACAACTCCCAAAGCTCTACAAGCCTAAGTGCAGGTTGGCATTCAAATAACAGTTGAGTATGGAGGCAGCCTAGATGAATCAACTGTATTTCTGAAGTAATGTGTGAAGTGGAGAACAATTTTAACACATGATCAAACATGCTTACTCCTGCAATTTTTTTACATGTGGCATTTTCCACAGTATAAAGATAGCCCACAGCATTTTCACACTTCTCTAAGTTCTAAGAACATGATTTTCCTCCTACATAATGCCTCATGAACCATGTCACTGGCATTGAGTCTTTATTTTCTGCATGAAAATACACATTACTTTAAATACTTCCTATAAAATCGTTATTTCCACTGCTATTTCTTTCCCATTAAAAAAAAAGAAACACCTATATTTTTATTTCTGCTGCCAGTTATGGAATTTTAAAATAAATTATGCACTTACGATATACCGCGGTTTTACATTACTAAAGGAAATGCGCAAGTACTTCTTTACTCTTAATCTCTGTTGACTTGTAAAGATCTTCAAGGAAACCAATGAATAAAAACTTCCTGAATGTAATCTGTAAGAACTAGGAGGTTTGTTTTGGTGGGTTTTTTTAAGGAAAGGAGAAAAAATTCTAATACCTTCATGTCCTATTATTCCATTCAGTAAGTGAAAGTAAAGCGAGTTTCCAATAGAAGGTACTGGAGCAGATAAGAGCTCATTCTTAATTTCTTTCTCATTCTAAAGTAAGCAAGGGATATGTCCTAGGCAGACGAGTACAGTGGATTTTTACTTCAACACTGGCATTCTAGAAACCAGATTTTTAACACTATAGTTATTTGTTTTCACACTGAACAGCCTAAGGAAACGAAAAAGCTACTATTTCTTATCTGGGGCCAAGAGAAAGTCAAGACCTATCCCAGGGGAAATATTACTGTTTCTAATATCACACACTTTGACAGCACAGTCTGAAAAATGGAAACAAAATGCTAGCATTTGATCTGGACCTGCTGTAACCAATAAGCTCTGCTGTTTGGTAACTCATGAGGACAAATTCTCATCATGACAAAGAAGTGGAAAATGGCTTTGGCAGAATTTAACAATGGGCTGATAACAAGTAGTGCATTCCATACCTTAAAGCTTTCTTACTATCTCTGAACCTTTTTTAGCTCTAAATCTAACCTTTCTGAGATAAGGGAACAAAACTGCACAAGATATGCATGTTTTAGATTAACCATTGTTTTATCTCAAGGTATAAAGATTTAGACCACGTAACAGGTAACATTTGAACAGGCAGAATGTCAGACTCCACATCACCTGCTAGTGTCAGCTTTAGGACATGCTTCAGGGTTAAAATGTCTTAATGACTACAAAATCTATGATATCAAAAACATGAGCAGATATTGCTACCTATGTAGTCACAAAATGAATATCCAGAAAGTGTAACTTTAAACTCAAGAATTACACACATTAACCTACATGCGTGACTAAGTTGGTTTAGGCTTTGTCTCTAAATACAGTTCCACAACCTGAAGAGTGTGAAATTCCCCTCAACCCCCATCTTCTGGGTGTCACAACGTACTTGGGCAAGTAAATATGAATTATTTATTATGTAGTTCACTGATGATTGCTTCAGACAAAACATCTAATTCTGGTACTGAAACAGCAGCAGTGGTCAGGACAAAAACTGAGCAGGCAGGCTTATAACTAAATATCTATTTTGAGCTTTAAAGTATTTGTACTATGGTCTCAGAGTTGTATATGGCTGCGTAGAAGACAAATCTCATCACAATCAATTGGGATTAAAATTTGCCCTATGTGTTTCACTGAAGCAAGAAGAAATATAACTGCTGTATTGCATAGGGCATTAAACCATTCCAGAAACAGTCAAAACAAATTACTGAATCTAAATCCACCATGTATAAGTACAAGATTTTGAGCCATTCTGCTACATCTCACAAATCTCCAGTTTGGGTGAACACCACCTGTTAAGCCAGTTGTTTGTGTGCTGCTGGCCAAGGAGCAAGTACTTCACTGCTCTGAGTCTGCACCTGACCTTTGTTTAACTCCATGTACTCACTTCCACGTGATAAAGAACATAAGAATTGTTGTCTGCAGAAACACAAGTCACAATGATGACAAAAATATATTTAGAGTGGTTAAATATTTTTCAGTCAGCAGGACAGATTCAGTCATCTAGAATATTTTACAAGTCAGCTAAAGCAATATCTTTCCTACTTCAAGGAAGACTGATGAAATCCCAAAGGATCTGTGAAATGAAAACATAATACTTTTAAGTCAGAGAGAGCAACCTATAGACAAGCTTACAGGCTAGACAACCAGATTTTGGCACTCAGGAAAATACTGAGCAATATTAATCAACTTTATAGGTACATAAAAGATAACATGATGTTCAGTACAGGGTTTGTGAGAACACCCTCCCGCCCTCCCCCTCCCAATGATTAAATTAATCCATGATTCCTCATTTCCTTTCACACAAGGTGAATCTTAACAAAGACAGGTGAAACAGTAGATTATCAGGCTTAAAGTTTTTTATCCTGGTCATGCAACTGTGGTTTGTTTTTTAGAGAGTAACAGTTTAGGAATGGGCTAGGTATAAAAATAAGAAAGGGGCGTCAGGAAAAAACAGTTAAGCACTGAAACAAGAACTTCAGAGTCTGAAACACTTTTAGCAACAATATCTACCAGGACTGGTCTGGGATTATATCTGATCTTGCTTCAACACTTATGGGAGGGACTAGATCTCCTGAAGTCCTTCTCGATTTCCATTTCTATAACACCACACTATCTCATAAACAAGTAGAGAAATCAGGATAAAATTAGTGAAGGAAAGATATGCAACTATGCTAAACATTCGAGGAAGAGTTATTCCTTGCCAAGATGGAAGTCTACCTGGGATCTTCCTGCAGAGGACTCTACTATATTAGCTAACATTATTTTCAGTATTCAACAGATGAAGAAAACAGATTCATGGTGTTTGCAGGTGATTTGAAACTAAGAGCAAGATCTTCAAAGATCAGAATTAGAACTCTAATACACCAAAAAAAATTTTTTCATCAATTACACTGAATCCAATGATGACAAAAGCAAATAGCTGCACTTTTCAAAGGGAAAAACACCCTTAAAACCTGTAAACACAGAATGCAGAAGAAAGGTTTAAAAACAAAAAGTCATTTCAGTCATTCACCTTCTTTCAGATTTCCTGAAACGAGGCGAAACAAGCAATCAAAACAAAATTCTGCATCATTTCTGAAGAAACTATCTCAAACAAAAACAGTCACTCTTGTCATTGTAGACATCAGATGCCATCTGCCTGCAACAACAAAAAAAAAAATCTAGAAGAAAAAGCAGTCTGATACCATCTCTGGTCAGTAACAACTACTCTATTATTTGAATGAATCCAAATTTTCAAACTGCACCAAGGTGTTCTTGAAAAATCATTTTAATGAAGTCATTTAGTTCTAGCACCATCATATCATTATTTCTACCATTTGCCCACTAATGTTGCGTCTTAACAGGTTTATTATCAGTAAATACTGATATTTCATCTCAGAACATTATACACTTGGAATCCTCTACTAAAAGAGTAATTTTGCAATTTCTAGGAAGCAATTGGTACAGTTTCCAAATTTATTAATATTCTAAATGACAATGAAAATGCTGAAGTACTAAATAAAACCTCCAGTTAGAACATACTGAAACTGTACAGAAGCATTCAAGGTAATCTCTGAGAGAATATAGGAGTTTGCTATATCAGTCTTTTGAATATTTTTTTTTTTTTTTTAAGACATATAATCTTCTCATTCTTCTATAAAAAGTCTTCCCATAAAATTTCACAGGGGATTTTCTTCATTCGTATCCTGTTCTGGATCAGTACAAGCCTTTCAGTTTCATAACTTCCCCCCAAAAATGGAGGTGTCTGAGGGAAAAAAAACTTTAATTCACCCAAGACAGCCTTGTTGAACCTCAGCAGTTAATGAAGAAATTAATAAAAGGCATTTCTTCCATATCATAATGGAACACACCATGGGTAAAGGAGGAAGAAGATAGAACAGAAGGAAGAGATCACTGTCAAATGTTTCCTACCCAGAAGAGTAATACAGATAAACTAATATATTACTCCATCTTTCAATTAATTAAAAATTGTAATTAAATATATGGACAAAATATGTTCCGTAATCCAAGCTTTTCTAATTTTAGTAGTTAGTATAGAACACATAAACCAGATATTTTTCTTTTCTCTAAACCAAAGCTTTTTGGCATCAATCCAGTAAAATGTATAAACATACTCCTAAACTGTTTCTAAATTAATTTTAACACCTACATCATCATTCTAATTCCTACCAATATCCCCATTGTCTTCAACTAGGTTAAAGTTCTGTTGAAATACACACTTATATCAAGCCTCAAATACACACCTACATCAAGCTCCAAAGATCATATCTATTCAGATTTTTGGACTCCATGCTTTCCAATGGCATTCAAAAATCGTAAAGCAAAATACATCACAGCCATAGGCCAGATGTGAAACTTCTGTTTGTCATATTTGAATTCACATACCTCACAATCAGTATTCAAGAGGACTAATGATCAAAAAGCCACTGAAGCTGCCAACAGACGTTTCCATGGACTGTGGTGGATTTTTCTGTTTCATTACATTTTAAAATGTGTACAAATCCACAGATGAGAAAGAAAAAAATCATTAAGTTGATTTTGTTCTAATATACACACTTTAAATTTATTGTCGTCTGCAAAGAACTTAGGACCTTGGATAAATACACCTTCATATTTCCCAATTAATATAAGCAGGAAAGCCAAAAAAAAAAACCAAAACCACACAACATTAATGCACACAAATTAATGCAACAATTATGTACACAAATCTGTCATCTGGGTCAACCTGAAAGTCAGTGACACTATTTCACACAATATATCTCAAAACATTCTCATTGTGGTACTGAGAGAATAGACAGAAAATTGGTTGAAGAAAAAACATGAGAACTAAAATATGAAAACAGACATCAAAATCCTGGACAACAGCACATCTTCAATAGTCAAGAAAATTTTAAAAACTATGTCCACAAGTCTGTAGCATTCTCAGTTGAATTCTCTGTTACAGAGAATGCGGTAGTGTAAAGCCCAAAAATAAGTTAAAAATCAAAACTACATGCAAAACTTCTAGACGTATAAGCATGGCATAGGGCATAAAGACAAAGCTGGTGATCAAACACTTTGCTGAATCTGAAGCACACAGGCATTCGAGCTATGCCAAAATCCATATAATGTTGTAAAATACTATTTTGAGACATAAATGTAAAGAAGCTTCTCAAATTTGGTCCACTTCTAATCTACTTCTGTCTATTGTGAGCTAGTTCTCATTCACCTCGTCTTTCAAGAAATCATAGATACAGATTAAGATGTGAGTTATCTTTTCCAAATAAGGCACTTGTAATAAGTATGCTGCTGCAATTTGTATTAATGATGTTAGTTTTCAAAGCAACAAGGCATAATACCCAGTTAAATAGCAGTTCCACAAATAAAATTTTGTGCCCATTAACTATGACAGCATTTCATTTATTAATAACTGAAAACCCATCACCTTACTAAGCACCAAATTTTGCCCTTCTTGTCAATATCTCACCTATGCTTTAATTATTTTTGAAAATACAATATTTGCATAGCCTTTAAAAACCCACCAAAACCCAACAGTTTCTACTGAGGCAGGTCTATTCATGATTTTTATGATTTTAATTTGTCATTCAGGATAACTATTCATAACTGATTCTAAACAAAGATTAAATTACTAAATTTTTAGAAACACCGTAAACCCCATATATTTGCTAAAAAACATCAGTTGCAGGCTTTACAGATATAATGTTCAAAGCTCATAGGTACTCACTTTTATTTGTGAGTTATTTTGTACTCATAGGTACATAGGTACTCACTTTTATTTGACACTGATGAGGTAAATTTAAAGACTTGCTCTCTAATTACTATAATACTGCATGCACTAACATCTGTGTATAAAAAGCATTGATTATACTTTAACAAAACATGCCAACAGACTATGAAAACGCAAACAGGAAGTATGTCTATACTTCTGCTAGCAAGTTTTATGCCGATTGCTCCATCAACTTGCAATTATACCGTAAATGAAGATTTGTTTCACTGCATTGATTAGAAATACTCTGAAAAGAGCAGGTCCAAATTCAGAGACAGCATACATGATCAAATGTCCATGCCCCAGTTGAGCAAAGTATCACTTCTGCGTTCATGGCTTGCTGATGTTTAGCAAAACAATTTCAATTCTTTTTTTTTTTTTTTAAAGCAGGAAAACCACAAAATTCATTCTTTTCCAAACTCAAATTTATTGTACTAAGAATTAAATTTTATCTCGATATCACCACTAAAACCAAAGTATTCTGGGCTCATAATTCCTTGGTCACTACCACCACGAAACATATCAGGATTACAGTGTATGGGAAAACTGTCAAATGGTTGTCAGCCTACAGTTGCTGCTGTAAGCAACTTCCAGGAAGCAGCCCTCAGAGGATTCTCAAAGCAGAAAACCAGCACGTTCTTCTGTCACGCACTGCACGATGGTGCAGAACCTGAGATTTACAGGCACTATCTGAATCTGAGGAAAGAGGAGTTTTCATTCTAAAAGTGTACATCAGAGACAAGTAAAGATATAAAACCTGTGAAGGAGAAGGGAAGGAGAGAGTGCCAGGACAAGGTCAGATAAAGCAAAAGGAATACACAACTTTAAGTTAATATTAAATAAGGTTGGTTTTTTTTTTTTAATTGCATCAGTAGTCACAGTGGATTCAGTGGAATCAGACTACATATACCACCAGTAACATCTGGCCTTCAGTTAAATGGGCTAAGAATATACTCAGTTCCAAATCACAGTCTCAAAACTACATGGGAAAACATGATAATCTGTGGCATCGAACTATTACAGTAACGTGTTCTCAAGAAGTTCTTCTGAAAACCACATAAAATAATGAGCATTTCTTAAATTCATACAGGCATATATCAGTTAATGATAAAACATCTTAGTAAAGTAAAGAAAGATGAAAAAAAAGCCAAAACCACAATTTATTTTTAATTATTACACTACCATCTCAAAAAACCTGGAGTAATTTCTGAAAGAAATGTTTTGGGTTTAAATCAGATACTTACTCTAAAGCAGCTTATTTTCTTTCTTCCCGCTACCTGCATAATTTGTTGTAATATAAAACATATCCAGAAGAAACTCTAAATAGTAAGAAAAACCATTGAGAGTATGTCATTAAATGCATAGAAGCATCTAAAAATCTGGCTGCATTCTACTGTCTTGAATTCTCTTCCATATTTTTTGAATGTCACAGTCCATCAAGCCTGCCAATTATTCCTTGGGACAAAATGCTCGCCACACAACTGTGATAGAGAGGGCTTACTTAAGGTAAAGAGCCTCAGCAGGCAAAAACTAATTAGTAAATCTTTTTTTTCCCCTCTCACATTAAAAGTTGCCAAAAGCAAGAGAAGGTGTCTGCTTACACTTATTAAAAATAAACTCTCCTGCCAATGATTGAAATACAAAGTTTAAATTGCAAATAATAGAAAAATGGAGAAACTACCCTGTTTGTAAATGAACACCTGCAAAGTAGGTGAGATTTGAAAAAGCATTTATTGCAGCTAACGCTGGTTTAATGCAACATAACATCTCTTCTCTACATTTCAAGATGCTGCATGTTTTCTTACATAAGAAACTAGAAAAAATCTTCTAAATTTGCTCTGGGATGCCTGATTCCAGGCCCACAGCAGCTCACAGGAACCTGTCCAACTCAGGTCATGAAGCTCTGATTCAGTTGCATCTTGAAAAACTGCTTGGAAAATATTTTAACATTAAATGGATTCATATTGGAATTTCTATCAAATTAGGCATACTTTTGAAGGAGTAGTTTAAATTCCTATCTGTTGGAGAAACATACTGGCTGATTTACTGTGGTTTCATCTTGTGAAACACTTAAGCAACACCTTCCCGTTAAGAAAGTTGTTCTGTTGCTATCATAACTCTTTTTGAGTCTTCTTCACTTCTTCCTCACCATTTCTGAGAAGGGCAGAAACACACACAGTATTCAGAATCTTGACTAACCATGTTTTTTTGCAACAGTACACTGATATTCTGCTTTGCCCTCCATTCTCTTCCTAATGACTCAGCTTTTTAGTTCCTTTTTTGACTGCTATTTAACATTAAGTTGATGTTTCATGACTATCTGTACAGACAGACTGGTATTTGTCCTTGCTACACAGTAACTCATTGCGATAGCAAGGACCAATTCAAAAGCAATCATTTAATATAGGAAGTAAAGGAAGAAAAAAAATCCTAATATTTATCTACTAGAATTTCACCTGCCATTTTGTTGCCCGTTCAGTTTCATAACATACCTCTGACATTTTTCACAGTCAGATAAAGCCATGTTTCCCCTTAATAGCTTGTAGTTAAGAGTAAACCTTTTGTGTCATTACACTGTCCCCTTTTCCAAGTCACTTCAAAATATACTGAATAATTCAGAACCCAGACCAAACCTCTGTAGGGTTCTCTCCCTCCCTCCATCACAAAACCAAATAATTTACTACTATCCTCAGTTTCTGTCTTTCCACTAATTATTTATCAAAGGAAAAATGTTCCCTCTTAGGTTTTGGCTGCCTTATTTTCATAAAAGACTCTGGTGAAAGATTTTGTCAACAGACATTGACTTATGTCAAGTAGAGCATATCATTCAGGCCACCCTCATCAACAAGGTGTGCCACGTCCTTCAGAGAACTCCAAAAGGACTGTTATGCAAGACTCTCGTTTCACAAAAGCCATGCTGACTATTCCCAAGTATATCTACTATATTTATCCACGTGTTCACAAAGTCTAAATTTTTACTGCTTTATACAGCACAGAGACTTGCAGGCTTGTAGTTCTTTAGATTTCACATCAAGTCCTTTCTAAAAACTGGCCTCGTATTTGCCATCCTCGGCGCCACCAACAGCGATACAGCTATTGCCCACCTGCCCCTTGAGTTCCTATAGCATTCCTGGGTGATCACCACCTGTTCCAAGTAGTTTGCTATCAAGGCAGTAGGTGCTCTCCAGATATGCTGAAAGACTCCTCCCATTCCATATTTTGATGCACTATAGCAGTCAGATACAATTAAACATTTAAAATTAGCAATTCAATAAACTGCATGAATCAAATTCACCTGCTGTATGTTACTGTTATTGTCTGGCTTTTGACATCACCAGCCTAAATTATCTGACTGTCCTGTGATACCAGAAACCCCACTGAAACACTGGGTAAGAAAGAACAGAATTTATGGAGAAAATGTTTTATTTAATCAAGGAAAAATAACAGTAATGAGGTTCACTGAGCTACAGAAATGCACAAACTCACACTTGCGTTATTTCATTAGAAATACACAGAATCTAAATATACTGCTTATAGCAAATACCTAGGAACTGGAGTTCTTAGAGTTTCTTCTGCAAAACCCTCCTGAGTCCAACAAGTGAGCACAGGATAATAAACATTAGCTAACAGCGACCCATATGTGCGTATTTAAGATTCTCAGATGATCTCATAATATTATTTTAGCCTTTTATATAACAGCAGCAAAACAGAAAATATAGACATAGCTTTGAAGACTTTTTTTTCCTAGCTTTTCTCCACCCACAAATACACGCAGATGAGCATACGCATTTTGACTGCTAGTGCGTATGGGTAGAAAAATTTCTAGGACAAATGCTACATCCGAGCCATTCTGCTCCATAATAACATGAGCTTGACTGAAAAAAATGAAATCCAATATCTCCGTTACCTGAACTACCATGTTTCATTGATTCGTTATTATGAAAGTCAGTTTTATACTTTCCTGCTAGTGGAACTGTCATAATACACAAGACTATAGCTTCAAGGTTCGTTACACTAAAAATATGTATTAACAGCCTTAAGGTAATAGTGAATGCTCTCAGAAAACTTACTGGCATATCATGAAAACTGTAGCTGCTTTGTAGGACATACTAATTATACTAGATATGTAATAACAAGTATTGTCAGACTGATACAAGTGAATCAAAACCAGAAATTCAAAATTTTTTCCCTAGAATAGACCACATATTTCTGCCAAAACCATTTTATTCATATTTCCAAGCTTCCTCAGGTGTATGAAATTGCTTTCTAGCATTTCATATTTTAATAAAACATATTAACCAGTTACTATTGTTTTATTAAGGGGAGTTCTCAAAAAAAAAAAGTAGTCAGGCATGAAATTGATATTCACAAGTAGTTTTTTCTGGTTTTGTTTCTGAAAATCCACATTTGTGTTCCCATTTTTTATTATATTTTTGTGAAAATGTTCCTGTACAATTCCAGGAATAGCATATTATGTTTTAACTAAGAAATTCAAAAATGTATCTAACATCCTGAAAAAAAAAAAAATTAAAAAAAACCCACCACACATTATTTTGAAAAGAGTGCTTTGTAAAACTTAGTGTCTCCTGCAGGAGAATGATGAAATAGAAGTGAGACAACTCCTGCCCCAAGACCTCCTCCAACACATTCTGGGATCTGCAGGATTCTCAAACACAATAGGTTGCAGGTGATATAACTTAGTCTGTAGGGCATATATGTCAAGCAGACTGTTCACGCAATAGGACATTCAAAACTGAAATTTGTGGGTTGTGGAAATCCGTGCCAGGTGTGTCTAACGGAGAACACCAGCACCTCAGTTTGCCAAATACTGGAAAAAAGATTATGCCAGAATTTCTGTCACAGAGCTGGCAGTCTAGAAGTCCTGGGAGACTCAGCTTGCAAGCAGGCATGCTGGGGAAGTCTAGTAAGGATTTTGGCACCCTGTTGCAGAGCTGTGACTCAAAACCTCAGGAACCCTTGGCTGCTGTCTTGATAATTCCACTGGGAAACTGTAGCACACAGGGGGAATGCTAAAGTCTAGAAACATTACATTTCAGTTTCCTCGGAAAGAGAAAAGAAGAATCTCTGGCTAGAAAGTAATGAAAAACAGTATTAGGTATTTAAGACCAAAGCCCACCTAAAATAACGAAACCCATAAAGTTTCTTATGGATAAAAAACTCTACAATTTTGACATCTGACCTCACCACTTATTCAGGAATAAGGCACCTCCATTTTCACACAGGCATCAAAATAAATCATTCCACTATCAGAGGCGGATGCCCTGGGCCAGATACAGATTGGGCCCTGAAGGTTTGTAACCTAAACTCTTTGAAGTGCACTTGCTGAGCAGTAGAAACTGTACTGCAAGAGATACAGCTCAAGTCTAAGTTTTAAGTACCCTTGTAAGCAATTTAGTCTATGCATGGTGGATGTACAAAGGGGTAACAAAGACTGCAATAACAACACTTACGAAGCAAAGTTTTTTAGAAAAAACCTACTAGGCTTCATGTTTTAAAGACAGATTTCAAACATTTTCAACATTATTCTTTTAGATGTCCACTCTGCACCTTCACTGCTGGTTTGACAGTCCTTTCTGTCACCCTCCCTTCATTTAATTTCAAGACAGAAACTCAGAAACCCAATCAGATTTACTTTATACTTGCAGTAAGATTTAATTTCAGAAAATATTTTGTCCTATGTTTTCTAATATTTCATTAGATCAGATGTATTCATGTATTGGAAGAAAGAAGTAAAAAGGAGCACCTGTCTTTCCATTTTCCCCAAAAAAAGGCAGCCACAATATCCAAAATAGTTGCAATCAATTGAGCAGCTGTGCATTAAGATGAGTTATGTTCAGGGAAAAGAGCACATACTAAATATACCTTTTAATCATCATCTATAAGTTGCTTCCAAGCTTTCCTAAAATAAGGCATACTCATTGACACTGAAGACAGAGCTCTGAAATGCTTTTGATATCCTTGTTTGAGGTCTTTCTTCATTCTCAAATTCCATTTCTCTCTGGAAAAAAATGCATTATCTTTCCAGAATAAAAGGTAAGTAAACACCATTTTCTTACTGCCTGGTCTAGCTGACAGTGGGACAACCTTTTATATCCTAATTACCTCAGCATGATTTCAAACAACACAAACCAGTTTTAAGTTGCAGAAGCATTTTTAGACATCTGAGAGAGACTTCCCGTGAAGGTAGATTAATACCTGAAAGAAGTTAACGTGTAGAAGTTAAGAAAAATTACATCTGTTCCCACCAAAACCCCCTCACAAAAGAAGGCGTTTTGCCTTTCTCATTTTCTTCAAATATGATGTATCGGAAAGACAGATGTATCTATTATAGAAAATAAACAACCCTAAAAAGGACAGTTAAAAGCCACCACAAATTATGGCCTCCCAGAGCAGTATTTTCCATCTAATCCATTAATAGCCACCAACAGCTCTGGAAGTTTCACCTTGCAGAGAGACAGAGCTCAGAGAGCCATCCTGGATGTCAAAGCTGCATGGGGGAGCAAGGAGAGGATGCAGCTATTAGTCAGCAGAAGCAGAGAAAGATAAAGCTTTACAACTGAGAAAAATTATTCCTACTATGCAATGAAAGAGTACTTTATAAGTACAGAACTGTCAGCCCAGAAGGCCAACCATATCCTGGGCTGTATCAGGAGAAGCGTGGCCAGCAGGTCGAGGGAGGGGATTCTGCCCCTGTACTCTGCTCTGGTGAGACCCCACCTGGAGTGCTGCGTCCAGCTGTGGAGCCCTCAACATCAGAAGGATATGGACCAATTGGAGCGAGTCCAGAGGAGGTCATGAAGATGCTCAGAGGGCTGGAGCACCTCTGCTATAGGGACAGGCTGAGAGAGTTGGGCTTGTTCAGCCTGGAGAAAAGAAGGCTCCGGGGAGACCTTATTGCAGCCTTCCAGTACCTGAAGGGGCTACAAGGATGCTGGGGGGGACTTTTTACAAGGGGCTGTAGTGACAGGACAAGGGGGAATGGGGTTAAACTGAAAGTGGGAAGGTTTAGATTAGATATCAGGAAGAAGTTCTTCCCGGAGAGGGTGGTGAGGCACTGGCACAGGTTGCCCAGAGAAGCTGTGGATGCCCCATCCCTGGATGTCTTCAAGGCCAGGCTGGATGTGGCTTTGAGCAACCAGGTCTAGTGGAAGGTGTCCCTGCCCATGCAGGGGGGTTGGAACTAGATGGTCTTCAAGGTCCCTTCTAACTCAAACGATTCTATAATTCTATAAGCCTACATAAGTTTTATATGCATCAGTTCCCAATATCTAAATCTGCTAGAAAACTGAGAACTTAAGTAAACTGTTATTCAAGGAACTATAGGTAATACACACATACACACAGTGCTTCCATTGAATCAAGTACAAGAAAAACAGACAGTAATTTTAAAAACCAGAGAACAGCCCAAGTTAGAAGTGACTTCGAAAGATCATCTGGTCCAACCTTTTGTGGGAAAGGGAGCATTATCGACACTATCTAGCACCATGTAGCACTCTGTCCAGTCACAGGTTGAACACCTCCAGCGATGGGGAAGCCACCACGCCCCTG
This sequence comes from Eurypyga helias, assembly GCF_000690775.1. Lineage (NCBI taxonomy): Eukaryota > Metazoa > Chordata > Aves > Eurypygiformes > Eurypygidae > Eurypyga > Eurypyga helias. The sequence continues at coordinate 23,043 of NW_010246626.1, forward strand.
GGGAGAGTGTTCCAGTGATTGATTGTTCTCACTGTAAAAAATTTATTTCATCAGGATGAAAATTGTCTTTGCCAAGACAATCTACAGTTGCAACTGCCCAAAGATACCTTACAGTGGGGTAATGAAAAGGAAATAAAATAAAAAATACAAATACAACAGAAAATCAAACACTTGCAGAATATTCCTGTCCAGCACTCCTCACAAAAAGTTACAAAAATACATTGAATAAAGAACCTTTTGCAATTTTTAGTTTAATAATTTAATAAATTTATAACTACTCAATTTTTTTCAAAGTGCTGCCAGATAAAGTTTTGTTAACAGATATACTAAAAATTTCAACATTCCCCCAAAAGAAAACCTTCTTTTTTTCAGAAACCTTCTTAAGTATGGTTTTAAAAGATACAGCTCACATCTAGAAGTTATTCATACTTCAGTAATTCCAAGTACTGTCCTTAACCAGGCTAGGGACCTGAAAAAGATTTGTGTTCTTTGGAAGAATAAAATACCATTACTAACATAAATATAATAATGTTCCATAAAATAAAAAAATAAATTTCATTCAGCTACAAAATACAACTTAGATTATTTGTTAGTTGGAAATTTGTAGAAGTAAACTGGAACAGTACATTAGGATGCCAAGAATCTGACCCTCAATCCATCAATAGCTATAAAGCCCAAGACTTGACTTGGATATCCAGAGTGAAGTGTTACATGGTGACATTTCCAAACATCATGACTTGCTTCCCTGTGAACAAAACTATATTAGTACATCTGTTCAGATGATGAATTCACTTCAAAGGTAAGTTTTCCTCCTAACTGTGCTTTAATTCACATTACAGAACAGTCTCAGAGGATATCGGCTGGATCTTTTCACATTAAGGTAAACCAGAAATTATGCTCCTAGCTACTAATGGCACCATGGGACCAGACAAGAGATAGGCTGAGATAACACCCCAAAAACACGTATGATATGGACCACACCAATCATTTCATTTCACAGATCTGCTCCCATTGACCCCTGCTACCCTGTGTGGAGATCTTGAATCACTCAAAGACTTTACCATCCCTGGCTGAGAGAAGCATTTTGTCTCATGAAATTGTTTCAGCTGCACTCCACATGCAGGTCAGGGGGTGCTCCCATGGGACCAGTACTGCCTAGTCTAGAAAACAAACCTGACCAGACATTCCAGGTTCTTTCCCAGATAAGATCTGTGGACTAACCAACCAAAAAGTAACTAGGTAGGACAAAATTCATGCACAAAAAGAAGTGCAAAGATTTACTCACATTCAAACAGTGGTTTGACAGTCAACATTTAATGCCACAGAAGGAAAATAAATGCTACTATAAATTAACAAATACTGTTAGGAGAAGAGGTGACTCAAGACAGCACTGCAATATGGCCTAGCTATGTCAAGTAAGTTGCAGAAGATATGTTCAGCTTTTACTGGCAGTTAAAAAAAATCTTGAGGCTTCCTAATATTACAATAAGAATAATAGTGTTTATACTAAACCTATTAGTTATAGAAAACCAGCTACCTGGAATTTTAGTTAAATAAGACTGCCTTACAAAAACACCTAAACTCTCCTCCCATCATAATGCTGCTATTTAACTTTATAAGACCAACACAACAAATACAAACAAAGTGGTACAATTTTTGAGTGTAGGCAAGTTTGAAGGTCAATGAAGGATGAGTATGACCCAGCAAATTCCATTACAAACAAGTCATAAGACATCAGAATTTGACTTCATCTAGTCACTCAGAAATAAATTCTTTTGTCACATGCTAAAAGAGTAAGATTTTGGTTTAAAGTACTGAAGATGATTGTTACTGTCAGGTCATGTAGAATGCACGTGAGTTAAGAAGGTATTTCTTGGATACCTCCTTCATATTTTCTTCCACAGTATATGTAGCATTGATAATGAATGAGCTAGAGGTGTTCAGAATCTCAGAAAGAATAATTTCTTCTTCTGAGCCTTCAGAGAATGAAGTATATTTTGAATTAAAAAGAAAAAATAATTTTATTTTCCAGTCACCAGAAAGTTCCCCAAGCCCCCAGTGCCACTATGCAAATGACACTGTGTCATCCAAGACAACAATGACAATTTAGAAATGGAGTTAAGTAGAGCATGAGTAGGCAGGCTGCCCATCATCTGCAGTTTTCATAGTATAACCAAGTTTCCCCTCAGTAGCATTTTAGATTTCACTTCTCCATAATCAAACAAGAGACCTTGAAACCCTAATAAAAAGCAAAAATAAGCCCCAAAAATCCTTGTCAAGCAGTTATCATATCTTGCTTCACAATAGTACAAAACAAACTGCCCGGAAGCATCTTGCTTCCCTGAGGAGTTTCACCTATAAAACAAACTCCATTTGAGACTTCCTTTCCTCTTTATTCCATATTATGGTAAACCTCCAAGGATATTAACAATTTCTTAGAAATAAGGGCAAAAGAATCCTATTCTTCATATATGAAATTCCACCAGCTTTTATAAAAGCTTGATGCTTAGCTCTACAGCTTCTGCTAACAATCCTAAATTAATGAAATGTCATTGAGAGGGAGTCACCAGAAGAAAAAGTGTTCCCTTGGCATCCTCTAACTAGCCAAACTTTTTTTTTTTTCCATTTAATGAAAGAAATTGATTGAACAGCTGAAATATGCACTCTCTTCACGTGTCTGAATTCTGTTTATGAGGCACAGCCCACATAAATAAGTGGCCTGATGTAGTTAAGCACTACGCCAGTGGGAGACAGGAAAGCTAAGAAGAACTCAAGGTATGGGTCACTGTCAGCAGACCTTACACAAGTCAGCAAGCAATTGCTCTGCAGGCTGTTCTGATGCTTTTTAGTTAGGAAAATGCTGTGACACTACAATGCATACTGAATATGCCAGCCAGATCTCTACTTCCATAAAAATACACCTTTAATACAAGTTTTTTAAACAAATAGATTGATAATTACCCTGTTGCTGTAAAAGTTGCCTTTTTTTTTTATAAGTATGTTCTCTGAAAAAGGAAAACTAACACAAGAATCCAAATAAAATTTCACTTGACAAGAAAATTCCTCATGAAAAAATAAGGATATAGTAGACTAGCACTACACAGTTAGCATCCTCTCCCAGGTACAAATCTAGGCAGCCTTCGTATCTTACCCATCTCTGTGCAACCAGCTGGAGTTTGAAGGAAAGAAGCTACACAGATTTGCTTTGCCAGCTGTACACTACCTCTAACGCAAGTTCTGATGGAAGCTAGAAAATACAAACCCTTTAATATTTTTCTTAGCTAGCAATATTTAATAGCTAGCGATATTAAACTGACCCTTATCGCAAACTGACCCTCAATTAAAGTATGCGATATGAAGAAACACATTTTTTGAGAAGCTGCAAGAACTGCATAGAGTGCAGTTTCATATGGTTCAAATATGCATACTAGCATCCATAAAAGCCCCTGCTCTTGCATAAGATTCATTGATCAGTACAAACACACAAAAAAACCCAAAACCCACACCACCAAACCAAAACCTCTTTATTCAAAAGGAAACTGACATAAACTGCATTTATTAAAGTTAACAGAGCATGGCTTAAAACCTTTAGAGTGCCACTATACACAAATTAAGATTTTCTGCCTCACATTTGGTTCTTCAGGATTTAGGCAATGCTACAGTTGAAGTTATCATTGTAACAACCAGGCACAGAACACAATGGTTTTCCCTGTGAAGTGGCATAGAAAGCAGGGAGCACAAATAGAGCACAGAGCTTTTCAGGTATAGCCTTACTCTGAAAACAGCCTTTTTTATACATGACATCAGGGTTCACATCTTAAAGTTTCCCTAAGATTAAAAAAAAAAATTTAACTTTCTCCAGTTCTTTAAAAACACCTGTAGAAACTTAGACAGCACTTCCTTCACTCCTTTGCAAGGTTGCCATCTAGAAGTTTCCCTTAAGTTCACATCTTAGGAGTTTCCCTAACCTCACAGACCTTTTCTCTACATTGCAGACCGATAGGTCCAACCCCAGTCTTGCCAAAGCTCAGCCAAGTTGTGCCCATTTACATTTCGTTCCTCAAAATCATCAGTAGAGAATTATTTTCACCATCTGCGCAGTTTCCACTTATCTTTATGTGACAGAGCTTGTGAAGCAGAGTACTGTGGCATTCCTCAAAAGCAGAAAAGGTGGCATCACACTGTTAGCTTAGGACAACAAGAACTATACAGCTAGCAATAGCATCAATGTGCTTTTTAAAAGTGCCCACCATCTGATAGGATATAAAAAGCTCAGTTCTGGATTTGGTTTGCATTACGTTAGATGCAATCTACTCTTCAACCTCTGGGATAAAAATCAGCCGGAAAGTTAAATTTTCACCAACAGTGAAATTATACACTCCTCTTTCCAAAGTCAATGCCAGCATAAAATTCTTCAGTCTGTATTCTTATCACATTATTTAGTTATATTATTATACAAGTCTGTAAAAAAACTCCAATGTTTTCAGCTGTCAAAGGAAGAAAAATCTGTCCTTCTTATCAACAGCCTTGAGCTATTTTAGCAGCCTATTAACACTGAGAACTGTCATTGTGAAAAATTTAACTTTCTCCAGTTCTTTAAAAACACCTGTAGAAAACTTAGAGAGCACTTCCTTCACTCCTTTGCAAGGTTGCCATCTAGACATGGTGTTTGAGTGACTTTGCACACCTCCTTTTTCCAGTATTTTCTGTATGTCTGACACCACGTAACTGAAGACTGAGGCATGTGGTTTATTTCATTCTGTAAACAGATTCTGTGTGAAAGACTCCTCAGGAAGTTACAGATACTCAAAGCCTTGAAATACATCTTTCATAAGGAGCCAGAGAACAAATCCATTATCAATCTGAAGTGTTTTTCTTATGTCGAGCACCTATTGCAGTCTCTTCCCTCCAACAAGTTCAGCTACAGCAACAGGACAAAAAATAGTTTAGGCTGAACCTGGGAAAAGCAGTGGGGGTGAAAAGACTACGAAGCTTTTGACTCCCTCTTTTGAGGGCTGCTTGAAGAAATACACTTTCCTGGGATTTCCTGACATCTGTCTAGACTTGACCAGGCAATGCAGACATCTGCCTGCAAGCTAATCCTTCCAAGCTCTCTTTTTAGCTCAGTCTTCTCTAGGTTGTGATTGCCCTATTCTAAACAGAACATCTGCATTTGGACTGGAAAAAATCAAATCCCACAAAGTATCTTTTTACCCTCACTGACCGTAAAGAGAATCGGAGGGGAATATATCAACTACATGTCTATAGTATTTTGAGAAGTCCCAGCCCTGGTCTGTAGCATTCTAGCAAATCTGGGATAATTCTGGCCACTGAGCCCAGATGCTGGATTTACTGAGTATATTGGGGATCCCCACCCATAGTATAAACTGTGCTTACATCATGCGCACCCTACAACAGATCCAAAAATACATTAGTCTGAAACTTGCTCAAAAGAACACTTTGTGGAATGAGGGTTTCACATAGCTTTCATTTGGCTGACAGAAATGGGACATTAGACAGGATGACAGAAACAAGGAGAATCAGGTACTTAGTCCTTTTCATTCACACTATAAGACCTCAAATCCTCTTCAGGTTTACATACAAACCCCAGCTCTTACACATGCAGTAAGATTAAACATTAAAAAACAGACAGCTGCTTCCTAGAGCTAGATCAAGACTTTTCCTGTCTCAGGAAGAAAGAAATGAGATTTCGAACATATTTTCAGTCCTAAACTGGGAAGAAAACCACTTCACATTTTTGTTATGCAGAAATCTAGAAGCATTTTGAGAAAAGTCTGAAATATTTTACCTAGGTTTACCTAGATCATCATTAAAGGCCAAAGCCAAATTAAATCACTTTGAACTACACTTTTAGGTGTTGTGCTGGATTATTCAACAATTTTAAACTATTTGAATGAGATGGAATGAAACGATGTTTCCTGGCATATTTACATTGAGTGATTAAAAATTAGTCTCAAAACACATCCATCCAACTCCAAAGGCCAGTGATGCATTAAAGCTACTTTAGACATTGATTAGAGTATCTGCTCCTTTGTATGGCATAAACTTAAATTCACCATCATCTTGAAATGGGAAGATACAAAAAGATTCCTGCTCCCACTCCTTGTCATGTGCTTCCTTCATGACACTGAGCCTCTGTCAGTTAAGCTACACTTAGATCTTCATTTTGAGGTGAAGATGGCAGTGTAGAGATGAAGAAAGTTATGCTCTAAACTGGTAAAAGATCATTGAACAAATGGATATATGTCAATTACTATGAAATTCAAAACCAAATATTCACAAGAGACAAAAGGTCTGGAAATCTGACACTGAGATGGGTATATTAGACTGACAGAAGTTTGAACAAACTGCATCAAATTAATAAAGCCAGAGCATTATTCGTGAGGAGATGAGAAAACTTAAGATCTGAATGAGGTCCTTTATTTTGCAAAAATATAATCAGGGAAAAGCAAAGTTTAAAAATTTCATTCAAAACAAGTCAAATGCATTTCAAGTCTCTTGAAATTTGGAAGTGACCCTACCACCCACCATTAGAACTCCTTCTGGGTGGTAAGGGAGTACAAATAGACGAAGACAGAGCAAATAATCTGTGAAAGGTACATTGAAAGGAGTGATCTTTTAGCCTTTCAAGTCTTTTTCTGTAAACCATATTAAGGTATAGAACTGCTTTGATTTTAGCAATAAATATGTTACATCATTTTACACAAGCAGAAAGAAAAAACTGGCAAATTTCCGTTTTAAGTGCCACTGGACACACAGTGAGGAATGTGCCAAGTGCTAACTGTACCTTCTCATTTCTCTCTAACAATTAATGAAGAAGCTTATGAAGACAAATTGGAAGAAGGGTTCCAACATCAGATTAAAAATGTAGGAAAGAATTTAAAGCTTTGAAATTAGGAGAGTGGCAAAAAGCCAGAGAAAAAGAAAGTAGCAGAGAATGGAGTTAAAGAGCTGAAGGAGCAATGGAAGCAGCTGGGTGAAGGGGTGGGAAAAGAAGCAGCAGTGCTGGAGGGTGAAGTCATGAAAGTATGGGGGAAGGTGTGGGAAAGAAGTGAGCAAGAACCTGAAGGGAGGAAAAAATAAGGGAGAAAGGAGACAGCATACATTTAAACCATACATTTTAAACTATATATTTGAAAAAGCTTTGCATTTTTACCATCTGGCAGCATATGCAGTTTATTATGAAGTGCTGGAACGTGTTTTGTGGTGGAGGGAGAACTGTTTCATGAGCTCATCTGAACTAGATACCTATCATGTAGTTACCTCCTGAGAAGTGGGAGAGCACCCAATGGTGACTGGGATGATCATGTCTCATCAGTAAAAATTAAAAATTATTTCAACTCAAACACAATTACTCATGGTGATGTAAACCTCCCTGCTCAGCTAAACCCCCAAAGTGATATAGCAAATCCTCCTACCTCCAAATAATGCGTAACACTAGCATCTAGGCCAAGTAACATTTTCCAGGAAACATGTTATCTGTTAGTCAGCATAGTGTGGCATGGAGTGCACTAAGCCTGAAGTGAAATGTCTGATTCCATCACTACTTCAGGGACAATTGCACCCAGTAATTCAACTTTTAAGTTCACAATGTTGTTAAACATAAAATTAAAAAAAAAAAAAAATAACCCGCCATACCAACAAACAAACAACATCATTGTTACAATCCCGTTCTAGTTATCTTTTTACAGACATCCACACCTGGCAGTGATATCTGGGAGAAGCAGCTGGCAGTCCCTACTGTGTCTCAATTAAAACTGAACATACTTCACAGGTCTTCAAGGCCAGTTCCATTATCAAACTTGATTTCATGTTTCTATTTACTCTGACTCACCAGCACCTACATGCACAGCAATCATTTCAAGTCCTAGGGGAAAGAATACAGTGTTTTCTGCTCAGGGTGTTTGGAGCCGAATCATGGAAGAAAACATTGTTATGAATAGACCCACCTGTTTCAAAGACTTTTCCTTGCTTATAGGCATTAATCTGGTATTGAAGATATGCCATGTCATATGATCAAAGGTTTGAACATTTTGCCACAGATAAAGTTATGCTAAAATTGTCTTAAGACGCCCGATTATTTGTCATGTTGTATGCAGCTTTCACTTAACTGAACAGATCGAGAGCAGCACTGAAGAGAAGGACTTGGGGGTACCGAAGGACAAAAAGCTGGACATGAGCCGGCAGTGGGCACTGGCAGCCCAGAAAGCCAACCATATCCTGGGCTGTATCCAGAGAAGTGTGGCCAGCAGGTCGAGGGAGGGGATTCTCCCCCTCTGCTCTGCTCTTGTGAGACCCCACCTGGAGTGCTGCGTCCAGCTGTGGAGCCCTCAGCATAAGAAAGATAGACCGGTTTGAACGAGTCCAGAGGAGGCCACGAAGATGCTCAGAGGGCTGGAGCACCTCTGCTCTGGGGACAGGCTGAGAGAGTTGGGCTTGTTCAGCCTGGAGAAGAGAAGGCTCCAGGGAGACCTTATTGCCCCTTCCAGTACCTGAAAGGGCTACAAGGAAGCTGGGGGGGACTTTTTACAAGGGCCTGTAGTGACAGGACAAGGGGGAATGGGTTTAAACTGAAAGTGGAGAGGTTTAGATTGGATATCAGGAAGAAGTTCTTCCCAGAGAGGGTGGTGAGGCACTGGAACAGGTTGTCCAGAGAAGCTGTGGATGCCCCATCCCTGGATGTCTTCAAGGCCAGGCTGGATGTGGCTTTGAGCAACCTGGTCTAGTGGCAGGGGTCCCTGCCCATGCAGGGGGGGTGGAACTAGATGATCTTTAAGGTCCTTTCCAACCCTAACCATTCTATGATTCTATGACTTAACGAAACACAAACATTATGATACGCAGGGCATAAGAAAGAGAGAGAATTCACCCGGTACCACTAGACTTCCATGGTTAAACCTGAAGGTAGGGACAGGAGAGCTTTTCATAAAAGTATAGGTGTAATTAGCAAAATACCAGAATTGAGTAACAAAACCATACTACAGCCTGTATCTTTTTAAATTCTGCAGCTGCAGTTTCCCACACAATCTCTGCGGAAAATCAGCATTAAGAAAGATACAATTCTAGTGTAGCTTTTTGGTAGGAAATAAAACCCTAAACTGCAATTAAGCTGTTGAAGTCATGTTTGCCTGAATTTGCAGAAAGCCTGGCATAAGAGCTCTGAATTATGAATTCTGCTGTTTCAATTCAACATCACCATTAACTATCTCGTGGTTAATCAAATATGCTTTTCAGGCAAATCAATCTGCCTCCTACATCTTCTTGCATTGAATAAGCCTAAGTTACTTCTAACTCTAAGCTATTATGAAAATTTGCCTTGGAAAACCTTATCAGCAAGAACAACATGACATCACACTATTCATTTTCACATTCAAAAGTTTCAGTACATAACTCAATTTCAGATTTTAGTCTGAAATCAATGGGGAAAAAAAAAATAAAACCTCCAGCTGCAGAACTTACTGTCTTCCAGGGAATACATAAGACTTAGTTCTCAGTATTCAATCCAACATGTTCTCAAAACGTATATTTTTTAGATATGTATCATTTCTTGTTTCCCAACTGCAATTCAAAATTTTCACAACAACTAAAAAAACATGCCATAATTCCTGAAAAACTGGTGCCAGCAGCCGCTTAGCATTCTTGGCCAAATTCAGAAAAGCCTTACATACCCATCGCAATCTTAGTATGATTGCAGAACAAATATAACTAACTTCAAATCATATTGGAGTTGGTGTTAAAAACGACTGGAGAACTGAGGCAAAATTAGCAGGAACTGGACGTTCGTACTCATTGAAAATCAGTTTGAATTTAATTTTCAAACAAACATAAGATTGATCTTGAATTACAGTTGAAAATGATCCGGCCATTATTCTCCAAGGCTCTCAAGGCAGATGTACACCATGTTTGCTCAAATGCCCCAGTGATGCCAAAGAGCAAAGTAGTTCCTAAAAGGAATTTAAAAAAAAAAAAAAGGTAAAAAAATCCAGAAAGTAGAACATATGCTCTACATTCCGCTCTACTTTAACAGGAAGATTCATACTTCTCTATTTACTTGGCTCTTCATTTAGAGGATAAATCTAAAGCAAAAAAATTCAGTCTCTGGATGTCATGCCAATGAGAACTGTGGGAAGACAGACGCCAGTTTGTGTTCTCCTAAGCGTTCTAGGGATTTAGGAACAAATTTTGCATACCTTATGCACTTGAGCTCTCTCAAAACTGAAGAAGAGTTCCACTGGAAAAAATAATTAATATAAAGCACATAGGAGGTCTTTTCAACAATACAGTCATAATCCCTTCCTTTAAAAATAATTTTGTTCACACTTGCTGCAATCAGACAACTTGTAGATATCAGAAAATCTAGACTGAAGTTACAAATGGGCTAGACATAGAAAAATTCTACATTTGTAAAGCAACATCCACTTATCAGTAAATTGGGAAAAAAAATTTAATTAAGTTACCAAAAAAATATCACCTCAAGGCACAATTTCTATTCTAAATTGATATCTGCCTGTGTCCTGAAGCAAAACTTGCCTAAGAGAGTAGAGGGATGAGAGCACTGCTTATCAAGTCTCCCAGGGTTATTATCACAAAAATTAATTTGTGGTGGCATCCCAGTGAGGAAAAAAGGAACTTCTGAAGCTTTAATGATTCACAAGAGATGGAACCATATTTAGCAAAAAGGAAAGATAATATTTCCACTCTACCTAGCAGTGGACAGTGAACAATAAAATCTGCCTAAGCGGGGGTGGGATGAGATCATCACTTAAGACTGACCAATATTTTGCATAATAAACTTTTCCTATTTGATCATAAAATGATACTAAATAAACCAATGAACTAAACCCACCAAATACTTGGCATATACAAAAGATAATTTTAAAGAATATTGCAGACAAACCAAGAGTTCCAAGAATCAAAAGCAAAGGAAAAAAATATTATGTCCATATTAAACCAAATCCTGTAACATTTTAAAGCAGTGGTCTGAAACTTGGCCAGTACAGAGGCCATTTTACCCTGGAATTCAATTGGTTGTATTCGTCACTCCTGTTCCTAACTGCAGCTGAATCCTTAGGAATTCCAACCAGAAAGTCTACTCCTGAGCTGGATAACAGTTCTCTTCACATTTACACTCTGCAGATTGAACCCATTTCTGTCATAGATCTCTTTTGGGACCATCAAATCTTGAAACTGCACAGACACTAGAAAATTCTGTATTTGAATACGGACATGAATTCTTCAACCTCACTCCTGCCTATATCTCTATCATATGAACAAGAAATAAGTATAGACATAATGAATATTTATTAAGCAAGCACATTTTGTTTATTACTTCTTTTCCCTCCAAAAGAAGTAAACATAGTAAGCCAAAAAAAAAAAACACCATACAAAACACCTACAATACACAATGCTAAATTCTGTAACAACAGTGGCAAACCTCAGTATTTTAACTCTGATTCTTGACTTCTATACATCCTTGGAAAACCCAAGGTACAAACTTACTTAAAGTATTAAAATTAAGTAACAATATCAATGTAATTATCCAGACAGCGTCACACTGACACCTGCTAATTTTCTAGCTGTTGGAGCAAAAGTTGTTGAAGCTCTACTATGTTTGCCATTTTGCAGTAATTACTACCTATTACAGTTGCAGAAGCCTGAGATGAAAATACTAAACTATTTCTTATATATTTGAATATTATACATTAGGACAAAGGAAACAAGGAGGGAGAAAACATGGAAAGAGGCAGAATATAGGCCATATATCATGGTTTAAGTTGGGATGAAGTCCATGCATTAACTGCCATGCAATAATGAAACTTCGTGAAGGAATTTGGATGTTTATTACCTCCGTGAGTTATTACTAATATTAAAAGCAACACATAATTGTAGAAGTTTACCTCTTTCTACTTCCCCCTTCCTTGCTGAGAGGCGAAGAGGTTAGCAGTAGCCAGCAGGAGTAGGGTATCAAGCATGTTAGATCAAAGTAAGCAAGTTTGGTCCCAGGTGTCCTTGGAGATCCTCCATTCTGAGGTGTTCCAAAAGGCAGAGTTATTCTGCTGCTCCTTCTATAGGGTGAGGTGGGTAAGTTTTAGGAGGTGGAGAGCATCTTCCAGACTGTTTGGTCTTTACAGGTTGGTGGACTGCTCTAAGCTATCACTCAAGCAAGATGCCCCCAAGCAAATATTCCCCTGTAAAAGCAATGTTATTACTTCTGCCAGTTATGAGAGAAAGAGCTGCTACTGGTGGTGTTATTAACAATTGCCTAATTGTGCTTATCTAACCAAAGGTACTTACCTAAAGAATGGAAGTCTTGTATCTGACAATGAGCCATAACAAGCAAAATTAAAATCCTTGAAAGACTAATACAACTTCATCATAAAAATCTCCAGATTTTACAGATGTTGCATTTCATGTAATTTTAACATTATTCAATTAGAACAAAGAATGTCAGAATAAAATTAAAAAAAATCACATCCAATTTAGACTGCAAAGTCACTAAGGCCAGAGACATTAAAAATCAATTTTAGTTTCTTCTCTACTGCTTTAGAGATATTTAATTTTTTTTACCCATAATCACAGATGAAAGCAAGTACTTTTATAAATGCAGCAACTAATTTAAAGAATGTCCCCATGATTAGCACAACTCTCTTCTCCACTCTTCAACAAAGCAAATCTGAACCATGTGATAACAGTGGCAAAATTTAAGTCAGATTCTTGGTTCATATTGCTACAGATGAGAAAACCAGCAAATGTTAGCCACCTGTTATTCTCCTTAAAACAGTAAATGTATAACAGGACAGTTTAAACCCTTCTGTGGTTCAGGACCCTCTTCATTTTGTCAGTTGCAATACACAACTGAGACACTTGCAGGGGCCATCACACACCGAGAACTCTCATCACTCATTCCTTCTCCAGTCACACTCATCATTTGGAGAGCACGGAAGAAACAGTGTCATTTATAGCAGGGTTCTCCCTCACAAAAAAAAAAAAAAATCCACAGCCAAACCACTTAGTTTTTACACCAAGAAATCAAGGGAAATATGTTTACACCAGAAGTAGCATTTACTTGAAATGCGTGCTATCACTCATCTCACCTGATCAGCTAGGTCAAGCCAACACTCTTCAAGCTTATTGCAACCAATGAAAAATTGTTTGAGATACAAAAATTATTAGACCTACAAATCACAGTTAGAGTCCTGCTTAAAATGAATTAAAGAATTCAGTTCTTCTGAATGCAGGAAGACACACAGAAAAAAAGATAATTTCTTTGCTCACTTGTTCAGTTGGAATACTTATTATTCTCCTACTATTATTCTCTCTGTCTCCAGCTGTCTCTTTAATCTTTGACTCTTACATTGATACACAAAATTTTCACTAAACAAAATACACCCCAGGGACAAAGTGCAGAAAAAGTGAAGGAGGGATGGTATTTTCTGTGTATTGTTTTGAATTTAGCTTTCTGATTGATCCAGAAATTTAACCATTTCATACATTTACTTCCAATAAAGTTATTATGCCCATTACTTTTAATCTAACTCTTATAATTTCTTCCCATGGAAGGCAAATACAAGGATTATGAGACATTGCTCCATGAAGCAAACAAGGTCAGTAGGGAACAAATCGAGACTATGTCCTAGGAGTCTAATGACCTTTTCTTTTCTCAGGGTGATAGTAATTTTCATTCCATTATTAATCTTACTCCAAGGCAATGCTCATGCAATTTACTCTGAAATTTTTGTGTTTTTTTTTTTTACATTGTTTTATAAACATCAATTCTTTCAAAGTCATTAAATATTTTACTTTCTAATCACCACTACTGTTCTTTCCATTCTCTGCTGAAACAAGGACAATAAAACTACTTACTAGTAAATTATTTAGATCTAAAGTTTCTTCTGCTCCTGTAATAAGAAAACCCTGTCTGAAAAGCCAAAACAAGCTTCAAGAAACTACAGGTTGCATATCTTTAGAAAAATCTGTTGTGTGCATAGAGGAAGGTGTTAAAAAGTGTTTATGATAAGATGAAATATGCAAAGATGTATGTAAGAATTTTCATTAAATTAAAATATAAAGCAAACAGAACTATACAATTATGTTCATTCTCAAGCACAAATTCAATTGTATATAGGAAGTTCCAACTTTTTGCCCCCAGCTAAGCACAAATACATTAATCAATCTTAAATACACAGTGAAACATAATTAGATTTTATAGTCAGGCTTGATTAAAGTTACAGTTTCTGTTATGAATAAAGCTTTAACTAGGTCATCTATAGCTTAGGCAAGAGTTTAATCACAGCTTCTCTCTGCTTTTAGGATAAAAAGTAGGATTCTCTGGAATGGATCCCTTTTTATCTTTAGCTTTTTCCACTACGATCATCATATTCTGAACAGTTTGCCATTTTTCTTGCCCTCAACTTACCCTTACACATGATAAGCATGGAAATTCATATTTCAGAAGAGAAATTAATTTCTACCTCCATGGTACTATTTTAAGAAAGTCTCATCCTTTTCCTTTCCTTTTTCCATCTCTTCCAAGAAAACGGTGGGGTTTTTTGCATTTTGTGAAATGTTACTGAAACTGCAAGTAAAACATTTTTCTAGTGTCTGTTCTTAGTGTGTAAAAATGCTTCACAAGCATTGAAAGCTGTAAAAATTATGAAACTCCATGTTAAGCCAGAATGTTGCATACTCAGGACAAGATTAGATGTCTTTCTTTTTTTCATCAGTTAATTCTTAAGTAAGCTGTTACATGTAACCTCAGGACAAATTGGCCTTATGCTGTTACTCAGCCTTATAACGACTGCAGAAGAGTAGTGCAGAAATTTTGGCCACTGTGAGGTTTGTACATTGCAAGCTCACTCTAAACTAATTAATGATGAGAAGGACACTATGTGTCCAAACCCCTAAGCAAATGGAAGCCACCTCTGTCTATTAACCTAATGGATTACAGAGAATAAGAAGCAATACTTGTCTCAGGACAAGAAGGCTGAACAGCACTGAGATTATTCTGTAAAATATTTAGTATTTAGCCTATTTGCTCTTGTGTGCTGTGGCTCCATTCCAGATTTCTGTCTCAAAGCTGCTCTGCCTTACAGCATTCAAGGATACGCAATTCTCAAAGATCGACAGAAATGGCTGCCTTTGAAGTCAGCCAAGTTCAGCTAAAAAGGTTTTATGAAAATGCTGATGCAAGTTGCCATTTTGAATGTATGAAGTCTTCTAATTTTTTGACACACAAAAAGCAAGTTTATTTCAATAAAAAACATATTTCATTAGCATTTGGTGACTTGAACTGAACTATATGTGACTCAAATACATATAGCTTAAATTATGTAAGGTACAAATGAAAAAGTTTGATTGACGCCTTTAATCACCTGTTAAGTGAAGCAGATTTTCTCCATAGCTCAAATAGCATCACACTATGGACACTTCTTGATCAGTGCTGCATGGCTTCTAAACTGCTGGACTCCATCCTTATAGATGGAGCTTCTATAGGAACACAGAATTTTTCACTGATCAGCAGCTGTTCATCTAATTGAAATGAACAATACTGCTTCAGTGTGAGGGGAGAATGGGAAAAGCTCCTGGCTACAAGGAATCGACTAAAATAGTTCAGCTTTCTTCCCAATTCTGGTACAGACATCAAAAAACTACTTTGATGTGTGTATCTGCCATATGTACCATATGACATAGGTACTGCTTCATATCCACAGTACAAAGAAAGATGCCCATTTAACAGACACATTGCAAAGTTAAATTGTTTACTGACTGGAGACCTCAAAATGCAAAGTGAAGAATTGCAAAGAGAAGGCAAATAAGTTTTAATTTTTAGGGACCACACAAGCCTTTTAACTTGTATGGTAGTTCTCCAAATCCATCATTTCATTTTATCATGAACTTTCAGTGGCTGTTGTACACATTTACCTGTCAAAATTGCAACACTCACTACTACTACTCAAGAAAACAATATAATCCCACCACAAAGTTGCAGAAGAAAGAGGAAAATGTACCAAATCCTTTCAGTTAAGTCATATTCCCTCAGCCTATACACTGGTTTTTTATGACTCCCAGAAGTCAAGTGTATGTGGCAATGCTTAGGCTTCTCTTTAGCTTGTAGGTCTCAGGGTACAAGGTTAGAAGTCCTACAGTACTTTGAAAAGCAATCTTAGAATATTTTAAACATTAATACACTAATATAGTCTTCATATTTTAGAAAAAAATAGTTGTTTTCCCAAATAACTCATCTTTATTTTGTGATTTTGCTTACAAAACGACTTTGCACTTAAGCATTTGATTATGAAAAACAGCAAATTGAGGTCTTGTTCCTATACAGCAGCAAATTGTATCCTGAAAGGGTTAAACAAATTAGCAAAGACCCTATACTAGATAGCTCAGGTCTGTCTTTCTCCTCTATTACATTGCTAGCTGTGCCAGTCATAACAGATCTTCTGGTTTCTAGCAAAGAGATGCATAATGAACCGCTTTGTGGGTGGGCTATAAAAATGCTGACAAACTTGACCATTTTCAATGGCTTTTCTGTAAATCTCCTCACTGGAGTGCTTTGCATGTAAATTCCAGCAGCAGCTGCTGCCATAGCAACAGAGTTATTTAGGAAATAATTTAAAGTGAGTAGCACATCATATTCAGTCTCTCAGGAAAGAAAGCAGAATTAGCAGGAGGACAGAAAGTGGAAAAAGAGATGTAAGGTCTATGACTTTTAACTGACAGATGAGTTTACACATTTCCCATCTATTTGCCAATACATGGAAATCTGTATAAATCAACACCTTCAGATAGTGTTTTGATGTTTTTATTGCATTTTGTATGTTATAAAATTAACTGACACTTGTGAACAACAACACAGCTACAACTTCATAATGTTCTAGTCAGCCATTTCTCCAGCCTGTCAAGGTTGCTCAGGAAGGCAGCATGACCTTCTGGTATATTAGCCACTCCTCCCAGTTTCACGCCATCAGCAAACTTGCTGAGGGTGCGCTCTGCCCCATCATTCATATCATTAATGAAGATGTTAAACAGGATCAGACTAACAATCCCTGGGGCAAACTACTAGTTACGGGCCTCTAACTGGATGTACCACTGATCACCATGGTCTGGTCCTGGCCATTCAGTCAGAATTTAACCCACCTCGCTATCTTCTCCTTCAGCTCATATCTCATTAGCATCTCTACAAGGATCTTATGGGAGACATTGTCAAAAGCCTTACTGAAGTCAAGGTAGACAATATCCACTGCTCTCCCCTAGTCTAGGAAGCCAGTCACTTCTTCACAGACGTGCATCAAGTTGGTCAAGCATGACTTTCCCTTGGTGAACCCAAGCTGGGTACTCCTCATGACCTTCTTGCTTTTCATGTGCCTGGAAATGATTCCCAGTATTAGTTGTTCTATCACTTAACCTCACCTTGAATCCTGGGAGACTTGTCTGTAGTCCCCTGGGTCCTCCTTGTCCTTTTTGAGAATAGCAATACCATTTGCTTTCCTGCAGTTCTCAGGCACCTCTCCCAAACGCTGCAAACATTCAAAGATAATCTAGAGGCCTCACAATGACATCAACCAGCTCCCTCAGCACTTGTGCATGCATCCCATTAGGGCCCGTGGACTTACGTATGCCCAGTTTGCTAGGACATGATCCTCTTTCACCAGGGGTACATTTTCCTTGCTCCACATCTTCCCCTCCAGTCTCTGTGTCCTGGGATTCCTGAAGGCCAGTCTTGCTAATAAGGACTGAGGCAAAGGAGCTGAGTACCTCAGCCTTTTCTACGTCTTCTGTCACCACATCCCTTGCCCCATTCAGCAGCGGGCCTGTATTTTCACTAGTCTTCCTTTTGTCACCTATATATGTCTAGAAGCTCTTCTTGTTGCCTTTGAAATTCCTCACTAGATTCAATTCTAGCTAGGAATTAGCTTTCCAGCTCTGCATCTGCATGTTCAAGCAGTGTCTCTACGTTCCCCCTAGGTCACCTGTCCCTCCTTCCACATTCTGTATGCTTCCTTTTTGTGTTTCAGTTTTGATAGGAGCTCTTTGTTCATCCACATGGGCATCTTGTCATTTTTTCCTGACTTTCTACATGTTGAGTTGGATTGCTCTTGAGCTTGGACAAGGTGACTCTTGCATATCAACCAGCTTTCTTGGGGCCCTCTTCCCTCCAGGGCCTTATCCCATGCAACTCTAACAAGTAGATCTTTGAAGTCAGAGAGCTCTCATCACAGCGAGCTCTCCTGAAGCACATCATCGTGGTCTTGCTTTTTGCCCTGCTCCCTCCTTTTGGGATCCTGAGCTCTACTATCTCAATCACTGCAGCCATAGCTGCCTTAGACCTCCACATTCTCAATGAGTCCTTCCTTGTTTGTAGTTTGAGGTCCAGCAGAACACTTCTCTTCATCAATTCCTTCAAAGACAAAGCATTTATACCTGAAGTGGAGCCCAAGCTAAGTTGCGATCATTATTGGAAAAGAGAGGAAAACATTTTTTTTTTTTCTTGAGAGAGAAAAACTTTCATGTGAAGTGAATACTTTTTCCTTAGCTGCAAGCCCCACTGAGCTCAAGAAGGCTGTACAGATTGGAATCAAATTCCATTAGGAGGATCTGACTCTGCCCCCCCGCCCCCTTCCCCCAACCATAAAATACAGCCCCATTGTTATTGGAAAAGAGAATTATAGGAAGGGTAAGAGAAATGTGTTACTATGTAAGTACAAATACTTCAACAGCGAACATCAAGAAGTTTCACCAGTTGCTCACAAGCAGTCAGTTACAGCATACCATAATTCTAAATGCTTCCTTATTGGCTACAGTGGTGTGGGCTGAATTTTCATATTACATGACTTCATTGCTTTTATTCCCTCACCTGTACTTCGCATAGATAAACAAGAAAGAAATAAACGAGTAAGAGACCTTGTTCCTAGATATGGTTATGGCAACTATATCCATACAAGTCAATATGAATTCATTTGCCTCCTTATCATCATGTACTCTGTCAAAGATATTCTGCATTCCTTTCAAGGCACGATTGTTTGCGATAATACTAACATAAGTGTTCTTCTCAAATCTATTATTACATCACTCAGCCTTTTACATTTCTTTTAAAAAGTAATATTTGTGTATGCACACATGACTCCAAAACTAATCATACCAGTGTTTGCTCACCTGCTGTAGCACTAGCGTAAAACAATACTACTGAAAAATATCCTATTTTCTAAGACAGTCTTAACAACACCCTCCTGGGGTTAGCTTCAAATGCAATTAAAGAGCTAGCCACATTTCTCTTCTTTCCACCAACACCACCTTGACAAGGTGGAACAAGAAACAAACTGCATAAAGGCATTCTTAAAAATACTGTGCAAGCCAAAGCTAGTGCTCAAGACAAAATTCTATTATTTTAAATACTTCAGAGTATTACTTAAACAGCTATAAATCAGTATGAACTATTTGTATCATTTTTGTCATATGCTGAAGCACTGCACACAAAAATCTTGAATATATATCATGCTTTTAAAGAATGCATACACTATACACCTCTATTTCTGGTTGTTCAACCACTTTTCTATATAAGTTATGCCCTCCACTTGTGAAAAATTAGTTCATAATAAAAAGGTATTACTGTGTATGAAAATATTCTGGGACTAAGTTTAGCAGCTAATGGACATTATGAATATCACAGTGTGTAATAAGGACTCTCACAGATACATGTTGTTCCCATATAATATCATGCAGGCTAGCTTCCTATAGTTCCGTCCCTATCTGTGCCTGAATGATGCAAGCTCTCTCTCACACACACACACACACCTTTTTCTAAATGATATTTTAACTAAAAACTATGCTGTAATGCTTTTGAAGATATATTATTAGACATTACTTCACTAAGACTCAAAGTAAACATACTGTAAATTTCTGGCACTGGTGAGTATCTCAGGGAGGAATTACATACCTCCAACTCTTGTTTTCCATCTTGATTCAAACTTTCCAGACATTCACTGTCTCTACAAGAGTCATTGCCAATGGACATTGACCTTCTTAAAATATGCATTTGGGATAAGATAAAGTTGGTCTAACACACTTTCTTATAAATCACTGCCCTCACTTCAAAGAAAAAAAGAAACAAAACATCCTACTGTCCCATCAGTTAATTGCACTCCCGTTCAAAAGAATATGCTCCAAGCAATGCTGTTAAAAGTTGCTGTTATATGCTGGTATCAAAGATGAAGGGGAATTTTTTTCTCCACATCATGAGGCATCATTGCCTTCAGAGACACAGAACTGGCTTTACAGCTATAGCAGCAGAATTATTTGATTGACCACAGACTGTAATACATGTGTCCGTTCTTACTGCTTACTACAGCTTTAAAGTAATTTTTTTTCCCATTTGTACCATTCAAAGCTACAAAGAGAAGGGAGTGCATTTAGCTTGTTACTATAGCAGAACACCATGTTTTGTTGTTACATTGGCATTTTTCAATATTTTATTTTTTCACCGTCTACAGCAGGTAAGATGTTTTTGGCATACTAGCAGTGTTTGGAATATGAAAGCAGAGAAAGGCAGTAAGAATGAAACATCTGTTCATTTGCAGTAGGTGTTTCCAATTAATGCGCTTCAGCCACGTTCGTGTACCTTGTCTGTATTCAGATGTCTTTAGAAAATAATTTAGCCTTGCTGTCAAGAAATAAATGAGGAAGTTTCTTCTCAAGTTCCACCAACTACAGTTTCATCTACATTACATTCCCAGGCTCTAGGTGTGACACAAATTTAAATCACATAATTTAGGAGTACAGAACATGTTTAGTGATAACATCAACTCTAAAAAGAAGGTGAGTGATTCATGATGATTTTCTTCTACAGTTCATATTTTTAAAAAAATTTTTGCTTCCAGTTAGAATTCGTTACAACTCTGATCTGTGTTCTAATAAACCTTATCCTCTAATTCTACCTATTTGCCAGAAGTTCATATGGAAAGTTGGTAGTGAGAGAGGGAGGGACATTACTGATACTGAATATTGAATCAAAAATCCACTTCATCTGTTGAAAGGCACTGTAATTAGACCTGAACCAAAGCATCACAGTTTCATATTTCTAGGTCAATCCATCTGCAAAATCAGAACATTTCCAACAAAGCATTACCACACATAATTAGTAAATGGCCTGCCAATATGGATGGGACAAACAACTGATGGGAAAGGGGCAGAAGACAGAGACAACAGTAGACACATTTAGATATGTTCAATGTTCTTTAGAAAAGACCAATTTTAACCCCAAAATATACACAGACATATATCAACTGTACAGCAAGGCTGTTGCTTACTTTGCCTTTAACTTTTTTTTTTCCCCCTTAAATATACAAACTTATATTTCTGGAAAAAAGAAAAATATCATGAAGTTAAGTATTTAAAATGGTTGTCAATAATGAAACTTTAGACTGGATATCTGTGACAAGCTATTCAACCACCAACCCAAGAGAAACATTAGGGCAAGGCACAACAAATCGCCTCAAAGGAGACTATGGAGGTAGATAAAACTTGCCCCGTTAACTAGGATCCAAAGGAGTAGGTTATTATTAAAATTTGTCAAGCTAGGGTTAGTTGTACAGCAGCCTTTGTTCACTTACAAATCACAGAGGCAACCAGCAGTGGAAGGCAGGTAGGTACAACTTCACCCAAAGTGTGGAGCACAACACCCAATAACAAGTACACAGCCATCTCATCAGATAAAGCTGATTGTCACTAGAATTTGAAACATTGCTAGAATCCACTGCAGATTGGGACATCTTGGTCCCTGTCTAAAGTGACATTTGCAAACAAATACAGCCCGATACAGGGGAAAGTGAGGACTGTTAGAAAATGTTTATTTTTAATTCCATTAAAAATAAATAAAAAAATATATAAAGAAAAAATTAGGCTGTTGTACTGTCTAATCTGCCAAGTCATATTGAAACAAAAAGGAAACTTCTCTACCTTGGGTAACCTAGGCCTTATTAATTTCACAGGCGAGTGTATTTTTGTTTAATTATTTTAATATAAAGCTCAGATAATCTATTAGGGCAGTCTAATCTGACCTTATGTATAACATTGTACAAAAAGAACCTCCCCTAAATAATTCCACAGTAAAAAAAAAAAAAAAGGCTTCTTGCATCTACTCTGTCAAAGAACCTAATCTTTCTACATATATCAGCACTGGTATAACCCCTTTAACTGTACAATAGGAAGGAACCCAAAATACCCAAGAGTCCCCCCTATACAGAAGGTCACCAATATACTTTTCTTTAGTACTTCCAGATCCTAGTTAAACCATTGGTTTACAGATTTCCATACAGAAGTCAGTGTTTTAACTGATTTCACTAAACAGAATGATTCCATACCTATTGTACATTTTTTCCTCTCAAAATAGCAAGGCATATTCTAGTTAAACAGAACAGTATTGACAGCACCTTGCCCATGTATCTCTCCTAACATGAGCAGAGACAAAGACCACCCCAGTTACCTAGATCAGTTAAGTCATGTGCCACTGTGAATGTGCATTTAGGGAAGGAATTGTTCAGGAGTATTTAGGTCACAAATCCTTTCCATCACTGGCATCTGGTATTAGAATTGTAGGCATCTGCCATTTAATGTTTGTTCTAAAAGTAGAAAGAGCTTATCCTTAATAAGTGTTTAGTATATTGCATATGACTTGGCCCACAGATTAAATTTCAGAGTTGTTTACAGAATCTGGGTTTTATTAATTCAACGCTCCATGGCATATCATTATTAATTCAGAACATTAGTTTATGTTTTACCAGCTAATAAGAGAGATCATAATCAACTTAAAACTGTGACAGTACCTCCAAAGTGAAGGTACAGTGGTGATGGGAAAACTCCAATAGCAAAAATTTCACCACATACAAAGCTTGGACTTTAAAAGTGTCTATTATGGGGTGTTTTGCAAGGCAGAGTCCCATTACAGGATAAGGAGAAAGCACACGTGGTTTTACAAGCAAAGTGCTTTATCATCACATTCACACAGCCTCCCTAAGCAGAGCACAGATTAAGAAATGGCCAGAACACCTTACACCTCTGAATTCCACAGATGGGTTCCAATAGCAGTGCTAGAAGCTAACTTGTCAGAAGCACTGTGAGAGCACAGCAGCCTCATACATCTTTGTAGAAAACGGGGAATACAGCAAAAGGTTTTTCATCCTATGAAATAGTTGGCATTAATCTTCATCGAATTATAGAATGGTTTGGGTTGGAAGGAACCTTAAAAACGTCAAGTTCCACCTCCCCTTCCGCTAAACTAGGTTGGTCAAAGCCTCATCCAGCCTGGCCATGAACACTTCCAGGGATGAGGCATCCACAACTCCTCTGGGAAACCTGTTCCAATGCCTCACCACCCTCTCTGTGAAGAATTTCTTCCTGATGTCCAATCTAAATCTCCCTTCTTCAATTTAAACCCCTTTTCCTGTCACTACAGGCCCTTGTAAAAAGTCCGCCCCAGCTTTCTTGTAGGCCCCTTCAGGTACTGGAAGGTACTATAAGGTCTCCCCAGAGCCTTCTCCTCTCCAGGCTGAACAAGCCCAACTCTCTCAGCCTGTCCCCATAGCAGAGGTGCTCCAGCCCTCTGGTCATCTTCGTGGCCTCCTCTGGACTCGCTCCAACCAATCTATACCCTTATGTTGGAAGCCCCAGAGCTGAAGTCAGTACTCCAGGGCAAGGGGTAATGGGTTTAAATAGAAAGCAAGTAGATTTATATTAGATACAAGGAAGAAACGCTTCACAGGGAAAAGGGTAAGGCACTGAAACAAGTTGCCCAGAGAAGCTGTGGATGCCCTATCCCTGGAATTGTTCAAGGCCAGGCTGGATGAGGCTTTGAGCAACCTGGTCTAGTGGACAGTGTGGCAGGGGGGTTGGAACTAGAGATCTTTAAGGTCCCTTCCAACCCAAACCATTCTGTGATTCTATGTGTGCCAGGATCAGTTCCACCAGCTGGACCAGAAATAAATGGGCTTCACAAGCCAATCATGAAACATTCTGCAAGAGAATATTGACTAATCAAACAGACAAGAAATTGTTTGCCTTCCTTAAGAGGAGATTATAAATTTTGGAAGTTATCTATAGAGTAGGTTTGTTTTATAATAAAGTAACCGGCCACAGTTTTTCCTATTGTCTTAGCATGTTTTGGACATAATGTATATTTGACAAGAGGGTATGGGAGGTCTACTACTTCCAATTTCTTGACAACAGCTGAATTTTTTACAAAATGAGGAAGTTCTATATTAGCAGTCTCTTGTTACAATGGTGGACAAGGAATTATTGTGGAGCTCTGAAAGACTTTGTCTTGTGTCATCCAGGAACCATTGAGGAAAGGGTTAATAAAAGAAGCTGCTATTAATCTTCCACTAGTTTATGCAGACATAACTCTGTTTGCTCAAAACAAACTTAGACTGGCTGGAGCTTCTCACTTCACTAAGCAGACACCTACTTGTTGGAAGACTAGATTTTCAAGACACAGATACTTAATCAGTCACTTCAGCCACCCATGAATAACTAGAAAAAGGAAGCTGCTAAAAACAGAAGTGATTTTAGATTACTTTAAGCAAAGTTAAGCAGAGAAAGAAAGACTAATTAAAGTTGTACTAATAGCAGTTCATATTTCCTACTAACTTTATCATTCACAATTACATGGAGATGCACATGCACACAAACTCTTCAATAATAACTAAAAAAAATGAGGCTTTTCATGTTAGATTTAAATTTGAATTCAAAGACATGATGTGAAGAACATAGTATCAAGTGGGCATAAGACACAAGGGTATCCATACTAATCTTTCAAATTAATTCTCCTAGTATTGCAAAATTGGTAGCTGCTTTTCTTTCAGTTTTACATTATATTCTAAATGGAAATATTATCAATTTTACATATTTAGATATTCCAACACTGTAGTTTCTTAAGATTTGTGTAACAACAGTGTAGAATGTAGACAGTAGAACTGTCTTGTGTAACAGTACAGTAGAATAGTAAGCACATCACATTGCTTCCACTTTGCTGGTAGGAATCTGAGACATAGACTGTTAAGATTTCCCCCAGCTCAAACAGAAAGACACTGCAGAATAAACATCTATCCTTAAATATCTCATTGTTTGCGCTACAGATACACCTTTCTACTCTACACTATAAAGTCTTCTCCTAGAGGTCCTTGCCAGTAGTGAAACATGTTTTATAATATCAGTATTAACACACAGATTTTTCTATCTGAATTAAATTGACAAATTTCATTTAATTCATTGCAGGTTAACATATTGCATTTGCTTCCAAATAAAATTCCAACACACTGATTGAATAAACAAGTGTAATCCACTGAGGCATCTAAAAGTTGAAATATTTTGAAGAAAAGCAATCCTAAAACTCCTCATATTAAAAAGATCTCAGATTTTAAACAAAAGACGTTATCAACTCAAACATTTCAACAAAGAAACCTCATACAAATCTATTCACACCACTTCTCTTGCTTTCATTTCCATAGTTATTAACTCCTCTGTGATTCTCCCTTGCTTCTCAGAAATGCAGAGAACTGGTGGCAGATGCAGCTGGCCTGATTTAGCATTGGCAAGAGTCATTTGGAGCTGCAGACTGGACTAGATGTTCTCCAGAGGGTTTTTGGTGTCAGTGTCCCATCCTCCCCTCCCCCCCTCCCAAACATTATTTTCATGATCCTATGACCACAAGCAGAAGTGCTGAAATGCAAAATCTCTCATTTGTGAAAAATAGCAGACACCAGTCTTCTGATAAAATGTTTTGGAATTCTTAAAACCTATTGAACAAGACTACGATGTTCAGTAAAGCTTTGCTTGTTTCTCTTATTGTTTCATTGCTTTTCAGAATCACGTCACTGAACATTCCAGTGAACAACAGTAATTCTCAACCTATTGAAAAGACAGTATCATGGAGCATGAATACTACTGCAAGCCACAGCCCTTTCCTTCATCCGGAAAGGGTAGGTCTTCAATTTCATAACACTGTATTGAAAATGTCACATTGGCTTTTTCTACACAAACAGTAATTTTAGTATTTTAAATTTAATTAAATCCTAGCATCTCACAGTAAAGGTAAAGCACCATAAAAAGAAACTTCTAACTTAGAAGGGCCTGGGTTTTGATCTGCCACAAAATAAATTACATAGTAAGAGCCCACAAACCTAGAAAAACTTAGCCATTCTCTCATATCCTTAAATGAGTAGCCAAAGGAATACTCAGAATAATTTTCTGCTTTAACAAACAAAGCCTACCCAAAAATGGTTTCAGATTTTTTTATTGTCCCTCTAAATATAAAGCTCATCTCTTCAAATACATCTCTATCTGCAGCTAAATTTTAATCGTGTATCTCTCAGACTTTTATAAAATCGATGATAAAACTATCCTCTGGATAATCTTCCTGCTGTGTGTTTAAATGACTTGAAAAGTACTCTGTGTCCTTGGAATAAATTGACTCAAATATCAGAGTACAAGAGGCAAGATAAGAAGAGAGATCAATAGAGTAATGTGCAGGTAAGCAGGCGAGCCAATAGATACTTCTCAGTAGTAAAAAGGTTAGATAATTATAAATACAACACAGCCTAAGATCAGTATACTGATAAATTTGAATGGCATCAACCACTAACTTAATGTCAATGAGTACATCAGCAAGTAAGTCAAACAACAAATGCTGCCATATGCAAAGCAGCATTAATGAAAATCACTATCAACAAAATTGGATTTATATCAAATAAACAAAGGGCAATTCTATTAAAATATCTTTTAAAAGTTGATCTTAAAATACTGATTCAGAGTAAAATTTAGATCTTCTAGTTTACAAAACAGGCAATTAATAGCTGGAAAAACTGGAAGAGATTTTATTATAGGTAGGCAGTTGCGTGATGGGCCCTCCAGGGAGAACCAAATGAACACACACTCTCCTCCAAAAAACACTCAACACCATCCCAGAAATTAGAAGACATGAACAGCTTTTCATTTTCTTAGAGCAAAACAAAAAAATACCTGACTCTGGTGCACTCAATTTTACCACCTCCTTCAGTGCTGAAATTACTTCAGAAGGGAATTAATGAATCTCCAAATCCACACCCTTAGCTGTTATATCCAGCAGCTTAAGGCCTTCATTCTTGAATCTGAAAACCTTCTTGCCCTGTGTGTTTTGTTCCTAAGCCTAACATTCTGCAGAGCAAGAGGAGATATAAAACCAGATCACACTGAAAGTCAGGTCAGCCGCCTGGTAAATTGCATCTTCCATCTGTTGTATTAAAGACAAATTACATGCAGTTTGCCTTCGTTGAAATACAGGAAGGTTCTAAAAATACACACTCATATAGTCCTACTAATAAATGGATCTGCCCTACCATTTTGGTGTCATAAATGCCCTGCCACACTCAAGTCTGTCTCCTCAAGACTTCCAGAACTCAACTTCTTAATCAAAAGAAAAAAACCCACACAAAACCAACACCTTCAGATGACTTCATAGAATACTAGAATAGTTTCAGTTGGAAGGGACCTTTAAAGATCATCTGACTTTGACCTATAAAATGTTAGTTATTCATATTTGTCAAACTTCAGGTAGTCATGGCTATGCAGTCAGAAAAATGTTCTATTGTATTCTACTAACTGTAGTTCAGAATACTCCCTTTACGTATATAGTGACAAAACATGTTCTAGCAGTTTTAAGACTTGACCATTGTATAAGGATCTTGTGATTTTTGAGCTGCCATTATTTAAATTAAAGGTTTTTATTTTTCAAGACTAGGATGCTCTTGAATAGCAGATGTCTTTCTGGCAAACACTGGCCTGTGTATTTACAGCAATCAGTTACTTACAGTATTATAGGAATGCTTGTTCTGACAAGTACCTATTGGTAATTCTTACAACATTTCAAGGCTATGAGGACCAAGAATTGAAATGGTGATTGAAAATGGTTGTACAGAGTCATATGAGAAAGAATATAATTTTGAAACTTAAGAGCTTGCTAAACAGAGCAACAGTCAAGATCCTCAAGGCAATTGCAAATAAAAAAAAAAAATAACCAGTTAATATATTTGATCCCTCAG
This sequence comes from Eurypyga helias, assembly GCF_000690775.1. Lineage (NCBI taxonomy): Eukaryota > Metazoa > Chordata > Aves > Eurypygiformes > Eurypygidae > Eurypyga > Eurypyga helias. The sequence goes on from NW_010246626.1 coordinate 51,134, forward strand.
ATCTGGGTAGAAAAAAGCCAAAGCTCTTCTGGTAATTTATTTCCTTAAACATGTTCTTCTCCAACAAGATAACTCCACATAATTAGGTAACTTGATAGTATTGACAAATAAAGTTTTTTCACACTGTTTGACATGCTCAAGCCTGCATATGGAAATCCAGCAATTCATCCATCAGATTAGGGCTTGCAAAAATCACATTATTTTTTGAAGACACCTGCACTGACGGGAATCACATTTGAGCATGTATTTCAAAGCAAAAATAAAGGATGTACAGCTTAGTTTTTAATCACTCACATAGCTTCCCTAAAATAAAAGCTTCAGTAATAGAATTAAGTAATAGAAACCATTTCAAAACTTCATGTAATATTACAACTCAATTTTAAAACTTGAATTTAAAGTACTTCAAAAGTGAAAGAAAACAAAACACACCTCCTTTGAGGAAGTATGGTTGAAGTGAGTTGTGAAATAACTTACCAAACATTCTCCTTACCTTTAGTAAGTATTACAGTAAGTCTACTTCTGTTCAAAAAGAATCCAAAAAATTCAGAAACTGCATATTCTATTTGAGGAACAGTGAATGGAGATAGATCTGGCACTTTACCACAACACTTTTAAGCTGTAAGATCAAACACTACTCTGTAGAAAAACATCAATTTGTCAGGCTGTTAGATAAAATGCATTTTTTCTTACCTTCTTAGTGAAGCACAAAGACTGTGTTCATCTGAACACAGGTGAGCACTTCAAGATATGAAAAAATACGGATAGCCAAAACAAAAAGAGGCCCTTGCAGATTATTATTAAAATAAGGTGAGAGATTTTTTCTTGTTTAGAATTTCCATTTCTATTGCCTAGAAGTAACAAAACCGAAGTCATTGGTTGCAATGTTTAAGAAGATATTTGGTTCCAACAAAGCTTCTATAAATATCACCTATGATTGTTAGCTGATGTGTTGAACTGCAGCTTTCACAGCAATATTACTTGATTAACATTAAAAAAATACATATTTTTTTGCACTCTCACAATGGAATTAGAATTCTTAGCCTTTTTAAAAATAGTCAGTGATGACAGATTGAACCTGGAAACTCAAGAAAAGTTATGTGCAAATAAACTGTCATTCATGTATGTCACAATTCAAGAGCATCAACACTGTCAGCTGAGAGGCTTCAGTTGTTCTGGGTATCAACAACTGGTTTTCAGGGTCTCTGATTTATATTGTAAATGTCATTAACCCAAGAGGATGTTCAAATTATGCCCAAAATCATTCTCTTTCTGCTTTTTATTTAATAAGGTCTTTTCCCTGCATTCATTCAAGATGATTGCAAAGTTCAAACTGCTGCAAAGTCAGGAATGAGTTATAAGACTTGAGTGGAAGACAGGGGTAATAATCACTTTTTTGCTAAAGGTCACTGGTTTTTAGTGGGGCCTCTTAGATTACACTCACCAACAGTCTCAGTCTGTACAAGTGACTATTTTTGGATAATGGCTACGGACAGAGTTTTTCTTTAGCAGATATGACCTGTTCTATTTCTCTCCATTTTACCATACAACATTTGGTAAAGTTGTGGTTCACAGATCATAGACTACATAAGATTTGTAAGACAAATCTTGTGGCTATTTCATTACTTCATAAAAGGCAAAGTCCTTCATATCTACAACTAGACTAAGTTGTCTTTACTGTGAAAGCTATCATAAGGTAAATTTGGTAACATACCAGCAAAATTAGCAGCAAGTAATTACCAAAACATTACGTCTGTATGTATCTGTAGATACACACTTTTCTATTGGATCATTGTTTTTATTTATTCAATGACCCTAATACAAGGGGATAACATGTTAAGAAGCTTGTAGCACATCCTTAAGTAATAAAATATTACTTGTGTTAAAGGTTGAAGACTGTTCAAAGAAAGGGGTCTGTAACAGCAGCTCACCAAAGTTCACGCAGCAGATGACAGTAGAGACTTTTGACAGTACTAGCACAGAGTGATACCTGGGCTCCAGGACTAAAAATACAAATCATCTTGTCAAATTCCTGATGATGGAACACAACCTTTGGAGCCTAGTAAAATATACCATATATAGTTAAATTCAGATATAAAATGGAACCAGGGGAGCAACAAAGAGCAAGCAAGATGACTGCGTTAGCAAATACAAAACAGTAAATACAAGCAAATCCAAGAGCAACAAGGAAGAAATAATATCAACATCATACTTTTTCTATCAGGATGCAGAAGTAATCCTTCACCCTTCTAGAACATAACTATGAACTAATGACCCCAGGAAACCTAGAAAAGGTGAGCCTAACACCAGAGAAAGAAATATACACAAACTGTTTAGTGGCTATCAGTTTTAACTATACTAATAATTGCAATGAGGAATAATTGGATAATTAGAAATATAGATGTGTGTGTCTGTGTGGTGTTTTCTAACTGGACAAATAACAATGCTGATTAGATTGCTAATACTTTAATTAGACTAAGAAAAAAAAATCTTGGCTCTGCATGTAAGGCACATGTCTTCAGTCCACATAAACTACATAGTTTGGTTCCTTGCACAGGGAACTGGGCTAAAATTTCAATGCAATAAAATTATGCTAATAAAAGGTTTTTATTAGATTTCCAAACTGAACTGAAGAAGTGAAAATTGAACTAAAGATGCAAAAATAACTTTTGATGGTTCATAAAAAAGTTTTTGTGGTTGCAGAAGGCAAAGCTTGGTCCATCTAATAAAGTAATTTGGCACATGTCTCTTTTGGACACAGCCAGAAACAGCACAAACGCCAACATAATATCAGACTTAAAATCATGCACTGTCTAGGACCATGACTCAACATGATCAGCAGCCAGCAACACGCTAACAAAACAATTTAACATGATATTGATACTTACAATCAACCTACAAGGAAGCTGGGGGGCATTTTTTACAAGGGCCTGTAGTGATAGGGCAAGGGGTAATGGGTTTAAAGTGAAAGTGGGGTGGTTTAGATCAGATATCAGGAAGAAGTTCTTCCCAGAGAGGGTGGTGAGGCACTGGAGCAGGTTGCCCAGAGAAGCTGTGGATGCCCCATCCCTGGAAGTGTTCAAGGCCGGGCTGGATGAGGCTTTGAGCAACCTGGTCTAGTGGAAGGTGTCCCTGCCCATGGCAGGGGGGTTGGAACTAGATGATCTTTAAGGTCCCTTCAAACCCAAACCGTTCTACAATTCTAGTGTTACCACTCCAGAGTTGCCATTTATAATACATAAAAAAAAAAAAAACCACAACAACTCACAGCTTCTGAGAGGTAAAGATGTTTTTGACAAATAAATTGGTTTAGTATCATGGATTTTAGAAGTGACATACTAAGGCACTTCTGATATTGCTTGATAGAAGTTTCTGAAAAGTCAAAAAGAAACTGGACACTAATCCAAAGAGATGAAAATATTTTATATCAAAAGCAAAGCTAATCATCCCAGAGCACACAGTTCTGTTAGCAGAAGGAAATAGCTGAAGAGAGACTTCCACAAAATAATGCTGTACAGTTTTAAGAGGGGACACATTGGAATTGTTAGTTCAGAAGTAATACTTTTCAGAAATTTGAATGTATTTGAATCTCTTCAAAGTATTACATTAAAAAATACCTAGCTAAGTAATAATGTTAATTAAATGCCCAAACCTGCTGATGCAGTTCTATAGAGAACATGTACTTTTAATAGTCTTTCCTCTACATGATTCTTTCCCTTTGTTCACAGGCAAAACAATTCTATGTATGGATGCAAGAAATACTAATAAAAGACGACCACACTGATAAATCAAGGAACTATTTAAGCTGGGTGGCAAAACTTAGGTCATAGCTAGAATACCAGCTGCAAACATGGATACACATGTACACACACAGTTTGGGGAATTACATCCTACTGATGATAGCACAGATGCCAATAATATCAGCCTTAATAAAACACACACACACCCCTCAAGCAACAAACCAAACCACTGAAAAACACAAAACACCTACACCACTATCGTGACTGCCAAGCAAAAGAAGCAAATAAGCCAGTTGTTTTGCAGGCCTACTCATGTTTCACAGGAATACTGTGTATGAAGTTTCATAGGTTCATCCAATCATCACTATTCATATCAAACTCCTGTTATCCATATGAATGCAGATTGAAAGACTGGATTTTCTGCTTCAGCAAAATGAATGTTCAAGTATATTGCTGAGAAGGTGCTATTACAGTATCTGTTACAAAAATTAAAGTTTTGGGAAAAGATACTCTGGATTAATGTCTCATTTACACTTGCCACACCACTTACTCCGTGGTCTGACTAGTTTTACATTGCTGGAAAGCAAAATCTCACAAACATGGCTCCCATAGACAGCTTCAGTTACAGATAGCCTCTGTTCTTTTTGTGACATGGGGGGGGGGGGGGGGCCCCCAAC
>NW_010246626.1:55578-68780 GCF_000690775.1 Eurypyga helias
CCCCAAACCCACACCACTCACATATTTGGATTCCATAGAATTACATATTATTTCAAACACAGCATTTATGGGCATTGCAGAAGTGAGATTAGGCTGCAGTTGTTAGAAAGCCCAAAATGCTACTCTGTCAATAAAAGGTCAGCACTTCCATTATTCGTGCTTGTTTCAGCACATGACTTTCCCCTAGACAATTTACAGGAAATGGAAGGGAAAATAACCAAATCATTGGAAGAATTGTTACAGATGCCATCTGGTCTTCACAGATGGGCCTATACTGTAGGTCATGTACATCTTCTTTCCCTCTGTCATCACTCACAGAAGAATTTGAAGCAGGTAAAGAAACAGACGCAATGACTCTAGAAAGTATACTATCAACACACAGTGTGGAGATTTAGCCACTGTATCTCTACTTAACACTCCACTGGGAGTCAAGACGAAGTTCTCCAGGCTGATGAAAGCTCACCAAAAGGGATACAAAATCTGTTAGTCAGAATCTGTAGAGAATAGCAGTGGAACTGTGTGTGTGTGTGTGTGAAACCACACACAAAAATATCCCACACACCCACAAATGGAAAAAAGGTGTAACAGAAAAATAAGGCAATATTCATTACTGCAGTACTGCCATCACTATACTATACATTGTTCAAATATATAATTAATCTTACCCTGATCTCTTCATAATCCATCTGAATTATCTCCAAATTACAAGTGGGAAACAGAGGCACAAAATTACCACCATTTTGTCAAACAGGACAGCAGAACTATGTTTCATATTCATGTTCCCACTGCCCAATTTTCTAAATGCAGTACTTGATTTTAGATCCTCTCCTTGCTCTTAAGCAAACCACTTTCTGGTAATATTACAAGAATTTTCCAGTCATGAGGAATTTAGTTTTTCGAGCACTGCACAAGTGAAGCGTTTCTGTGGTTCCAATCTTCCTATTCAGAGAAGTGGGGAGGGGTTGTTTACTTTTACGATAAATGCTGGGTTACGTATTATTTAAAATAATACCTACCCCTTACTTCTCTGAATCCTAAGGAGTTAAGCACAAAGTGCCCGAGTGCCTTTCAGCTTGCTTGATGGGGAGTGATTTATTCAAAACCTTACACCAGCACAACCTAGACTTCACCTTCCTTCTCCCACAGGCAGTCTCCCTCTACATGATCACATTCAGCCTTTAAAAGGGAGGCAATCAGCTGAGATCTGACAGATTACAAGAGTGATGTAACAGACCACGCATCACAAATTATCCTGGTGTTAGCAAAATGTATGGCTACTGTTGCATTTCAGAATAACGTTATCTGCCACTGTCTTTCTACCTAGTTCTAATGCAGATTATATCCTCAAGACACCATCCTCTTATCCTTTAGAAAAAGGTGTTACACTGGCTAATGACTATTATTTATTCTCACTTCTCAGAAGTCATTCACTTCATTAATAGTTAATGTTGCAATTCATATTTCAATTATGAAAACTTATTTAGCTTGTAGAAGGGCAATTCATTCAAAAGTCATCATTACATTAACTTGCTTTGAAGGGAAAATGGAAAATACAAACAAAACATACTGTTCCATCTAATGTATTCTACCATACAGACTATCTGAGTAAAAAAAAAAAAGCTGGAATTCACACCTCCACCATGCTACCACCAGGACACCTCTGTGTAAACTTTCTGTAGCATTTCATTAACACAGGAAACTTGTGGTACTACTTTTCAAGGAATTAACCTTAAAAAGCCAAATGCAAACAGCAGTTACTCTGCACTTAGAGCACATAAAGGAAAATTTCACCTCTACTTCTAGAAGGTAAATAGGAAATAACTCAGCCTAGCTTTTGAAAAATAAATAAATGGAGGGGGGCATTTTCCTCCACAAATGCATCATGCATCTACTACATGCTTCAAAAGTTTGAGAAAGTAGGTAACAGTGCAATAACACAGCACACTGAAAATGTCTAGTAACACTCTGAAGTCTAACTGGCTAATACAAGACAACTTACATGATTATGTAAATACTACTCAAGAGAGCTTGCAAAAATAATAGAACAAAAGTATCTAAATGTAACCAACAATATGACTAAAACTTAAATAAATGCTAATACATTCATGTCAACTGTGGACTACTCAGCTAAAATCCATTTACCATGTCCATATAGATTATATGAAAAGGTCAAAAAAAAAAATGGGACAAGGGAGAATATTGAGATTATTCAGAAACATATTCCCTCTTGCTAAGGCCTGTCAAAATAACACAGAACAAGCATACTGACATTTGGACCAAATCATGCGAACAACTATGAACTTGCAGTAAACTTCACTTCCGTTCTGGTGATCCTTAAATAATAAGGATCTGAAAGTGATGCAAACACCTTTCCATGCACTGAGGAAAAAAAATGGAAAGTACCTAGTCTCAGCCTCTTCTGACCAGTCTCCCCAAATCATTTTGCCACCTCTTGTTTTATACTTAGATTGTAAGATTTATGCACAGAAATTATCTTTTCAGTTTGCCAACAGAACGCTAAGCCCAGCAGAGAGTTGAAAGGAAAGGTAGAACCTTCAGAGGCAATCCACAGTTACAAGTTTATACCTGTACAACATCTTATTTCCATGGTTTAAGGTGAGAGCTCCTGAACATTGGAATACTGAGCTAGAATGGGTTGTCAAGCCCCATGTCCCAGAATCAAAGTTAGCCCTTCATTTCTAGGGAGAAAAAAAGGTAAGGGAAAAGAATCCCAGGGACAGTAGCATTAGCTATGACCTGCCTGATCAGCTACGTACCAAAGTTTCTGTTATGACAGCTACAGATGCATCACCACAGATAAATACAAACACAACCATATAAAACAGAACATGTCTACACACTACCTCAGAACAAGATACAAACACTACCTCAATATGAGAGCAGGCGAGTGTATTTAGTAAACAACTGAACATGAACTTCAACATCCAAGGTAGTGTCATGGAAGTGGAGTTAATGGTAAAGAGAAAGCAAGATCAGAACACTTTTTTTCCTATTATAAATGAACCTAAGTGATTGAGGTCACAACTTCCTGTAGAACAGAAGAGTTACTTAAACTTTAAAAAGGTTTTTCTATAGCAGAGATAATTCTTGTACTGCAGTTTAAGAAATGAGCACAGATAAAGCACTATATCATTTATTCCTGTTTTAAACAAGCCAAAATAGATATTTGTCCTCCTTCTTGGAATCCAAACCGATTCATTAGCTTTACTGGGCTCTTCTACTCTGATGGACACTGGTGTTCCCTTTGGATGAGAGATCCAGAATCTAAATATTTCATTCAGGTAGTGTGTTGATTCCACAGAGTAATAGCCATGATTTATGAAGAGGTACTAAAAACCTTTAGCTCCTGGTGACTTCAATGATATCATAGAATCATAGAATGGTTAGGGTTGGAAGGGACCTTAAAGACCATCTAGTTCCACCCCCCCTGCCATGGGCAGGAACCCCTTCCACTAGACCAGGTTGCTCAAAGCCTCATCCAGCCTGGCCTTGAAGACATCCAGGGAGGGGGCATCCACAACATCTCTGGGCAACCTGTTCCAGTGACTCACCACCCTCTCTGTGAAGAATTTCTTCCTGACATCTAATCTAAACCTCCCTGATTTCAATTTATACCCATTACCCCTTGTCCTATCACTACAGGCTCTTGTAAAAAGTCCTCTCCCAGTACCCTTGTAGGCCCCCTTCAGATACTGGAAAGCTGCAATGAGGTCTCCTCAGAGCCTCCTCTTCTCCAGGCTGAACAAGCCCAATTCTTGCAGCCTTTCATCATAGGAGAGGTGCTCCAGCCCTCTGATCATCTTCGTGGCCCTCCTCTGGACTCGCTCCAAGTGGTCAACATCCTTCTGATATTGAGGGCTCCACAGCTGGACACAGCACTCCAGGTGGGGTCTCACCAGAGCAGAGTAGAGGGGGAGAATCCCCTCCCTCGACCTGCTGGCCACACCTCTCCGGATACAGCCCAGGATACGGTATTTGTCATTGCTTAGTAACTCTTTAAAAAAAAATGAGACTTTTGAAAGCTAGTAATACCGTGAGCAGCTGGGTAGAACTCTTGTTGTTTACAGTATTCAAATTGTCTAAAACTGCATTACTATGACTGTAGTACTTTACCATCTAATGTAGTACTTTGATAAATTTAAGGTACTCTGTACAAAGTAAACAGCTGATCTTCACAGAACTTCACTAAGATTTTAGTTATACTACAGACCACTTATTTTACAGGTGGCACAGCTCAAATAAACTACTCAAGCCCTAGAGAAACCTTAGTATAGCCCTGCATGACAGCATTATTCATACACTAAGTTTTCAGTTTGCTACAAGAAGCCATCCTGGTTTGCAGCTTTGAACTTACTCTTCAGATCACACTTATATGCCTGCAGCACTGAATGCGCCAACATCAAAGACTTTGTCGTACAGCCACGAGATGTCCTGTATTTTCTCCTCCATATAGACAGAGGCATACAACAGAAGGAGAACTCTTATCATGAAGTACCTGCCTCAAGTTTGTGTAATTTGGAGGGTTTATTATTAAGCTTTATTGTTCTTCTTGTTGATATTGATTCTGCATCAAATGCAACCATGTGGCTCCTGCTGATATCAAAAGATGCTGTGAATCTACATCTGAGGGCAGAATCTAGCTCACAAAAGATTAATACTTCTCACAGTCTATAGTTGAGAAGTGTAGGTGTTAAGAAGCACTGATATGTCTTTCTTTCAAAAGGCATTCAGTAAACTGCTTATTCATCTTGATATAAAAATAGATCAGAAAAACTATGGTTTTCCACCAGAATTTATGGCGCTTTTAAATAACAGCTATTCAAAATACTTCTGTGCAATTCACTTCTACAACGTGGAAGACAAAGTACAATAGTGTTACATCATACACATGAGATATTGCCAAAAGCTATTATATATTCAAATGCCTTCTAATACAGCATATTGTTCATGTTTATTATGATCAATTATGAATCAATAATTAGATTACAGTAAAATTGGGCCTGGCTGGCATAGTATTGCTTCCAAAATAAATTCCAGGGGGGCTGTACTTACACTTTTTTCCCCCCCTCGTGGATCACTATTTAGCTAACAAAGAATGGCCACAAAAGCAACATGCCAGTAAGAGTCCTGACGCCCTGTGACGAAAGCAGAACCACCGCCACTGCTTGTCCCACAGCAGCAGGACTCTGCACTGCCAAGAGGATATTTATAACTGCCAATACGTTTGTTGGCTTAGACTCCTGAAATACTATAAGTTCACGTACATACACATGTACATTCACATTATACAACCTTCTACGTCATCAAGAATAAACAGAAAAGTAAGAAAATAATTCCTTTGGTGTTACAGGGAGCAATTTTCACTTTCAGCTAGGTAACCCTTGTACATCTGAACTGCATTGTGAAGAGATCCTCAGTGTCTGGTATCTCTTCCTCTCTGGCACAATCCTTCCTCCCTGGCACTTCACACTGTGTTAGTCAAACAGGATTCAGCACAGGCCAAAGGAAGAAGGCAGTAAACACACAACTCCAGCAGAAGTGACGCAGAAGCTTAATACAGTTTCAAAATTCTCATTTTACCCAGTTTTGGTAAAAAATGGTACAAGAATGCCAAGAGAATAATAATGTCACTGTGATGGGTGAACTGCTATCTGGATGGCCCTTTGTGTCTATTTGGGCTCTTGCTCAAGGTTTTTCAGAATCAAACCAGCTCATCTTTGATATGAATAAAACATGATAAATTCTTAGAGACTTCCGCAAAAGGATTTCTCATTTAAGTAACACCACCTAATACACTTCAACTATTTGTTTAATGACTATCAAAGACACCCTCAACTGAGTAGAAATAGTACAATTATAAAAATCTTGAAAAACAGGCACCTTCTTTGGAAAAACGTCAATACATGACAGTGCACCTCTCTAATTCCTATTCCTCAGCAATAAACTTTTAGCCAGAACTATGTTCAAGGGAAGAGCAGGTAAAAAAAGCAAGAGTGACGTCCCTGGCTTTCAATGCCCTGATCACCTGCACAGACAGAGCAGCTTCTCTGAAAATCAGCCCATACAACTGTCTTCCAAGAGATATAGAGCATTACAAACAAATTGAGAGATCCACAGCAGCACCTGACAAAGGAAGCTTTCAAACATAACTATACATACACAGGCACAAAACAGGCCCTAAATTTTAAGAGGTTAAATAGTCCAAACACCAAGCCCTCATCCCTGTCAGTTAAGAAGTCTTTGTGGTATCTAGTAGAGGCTTCACTGACAGTTACAATGGCTTCACGAGATGCTCCGACAACTGTTCCTACAGTTCCATTTCTTGGTCAGCCTGCTCTCCTCCACTACCCACAGGTAGTTTTCACTCCAGATGAAGCTGCAGTTCCAAACTCTGCTCCTCAGACAGTTCAGATCCAAGGACTAATGTAACCAGCACCCGCCCAGCCAATGTCATTCCTTTTATAGCTATTCTGGTTACTCTTATAACCAACTTTAATAACTAGCTCAAGCTTTTTATCTCCAACTTTGTTTTTTATAGCTGGCAGCAATCTGGACCAAAAATCAAAAAGCCTCAGCTGATCCCTTCACTATGGAAAATTGCACATGTACCTTTTATTAACTACACTATCATCTAAAATTTCATTTGAAGATGTTTTTCTAGAGTGGTCAGCCTCCTGATCCTTCTCCTACCCCAGTTTTCTCCTGTTAGTAATTTTTTAAGGTCGCCATTATTAAAATCCAGACTAAAGGTATCCTCCTACATTTCCAATTTCTTCCCTCTACTACTGCAATCTGTTTCAATTTAAAAAAAAAGAAGTAATGGAAGCCATTCCAAGTAGTATTTTGCAAGCTCAACCCTAAAATACTTTGCTCTATTTTACTTAAAAAAAAAAAAAAAAGGAATTTTAGCTTTTCCACTCTCTGACATGTCAGTCATGTCTCAGTTTACCCACTTGTAACACAGAGAATAATCATATGTATCTCTTCTAAAAAGTGGGTTTTTGGTTTTGGTTTGTTTTTTGTTTGGGTTTGGGGTTTGGTTTTTGGTTTTTTTTTTGAGAGAGAGATACAGCTGAAAACCAGCTATTGTCTACACTCTATATTATTATGTACCTGAAGTCTTTACCTTTCCCCAACACTTTGGCTTTTTACACGTTATAAAATGTTTCAGGCAATTAAACATATTCTGCTGGTTACTTTATTCTGTTCTTTCTAGGCTTGAGCTGGGCTTTAAGTTTGTGAATTAATTTCATAAACCAAGTTTCTTCTCTTTTAATAGCTTTTACAGACTGATTTGAAGAAGTTGGTGTAGTGGTTCTTGTACTAAGCATCACAGCTATGTTTCAAATTGGTTTATGATTCATGAATTGGGAAAATAGCCACATTTTAACAAGTTGTATTTAACATAACAGTGTTTGAATGCGGCCTTGTTACAGTTCATATCAGCCTTGGAGGAGATCTGTCAAATGTTTTTATATGATAGAGGTTACTATAAAAATTCCAGCCGTCCACAAAGAATGTTGCAAGTCTGAAGTAAAAGAAAACAAAACTCAAAACTCTAAACCAAATAATTTCTGACTGCATATTGCACGTCATTATCAGTAGCATCATTGTTTCCATAGCTACAACTGTAGCCTGCTTCAAAGGAAAGAAGCAGAGAAACTGAAAATGACAATGCACAATCAAAACAGGCCCATACAGTTTTCAGACCACATGTGGGACGGAGAGAGGAAGTAACATGGTGGCACAGAATTCTGTAGGGTTTTTGCATTTGACAGCAATGTCAGCGATCAGAGCACAGCAAGCTCGGAACAGTAAGCAGCAGTAAACCTCTCCCTGCAACATCACTTGATAACATTTCTACACCTAGTGGAAGGAAGAGAACAGAAAGGATGGAAAATGCCAGCAGAAATCACCAAAGCAAATATAGAGGGCAGGTGCCTCTCACAGATCCAGATGCCAGCAGAATCAGACAGACATATTTTTAATCATGTTTCCTTTGCATTTTTAGTGGTTTTGTATATTTATGAAAAAAACCAAATCCTTTATACTGCTCTTATCCCATATTATGCCACATGCTTCACCTAACACTAACAATAAACATTCAAGGAGAGGATACAGCAAAGTGAATCACTGCACAGGGTGTACAGACAACATATGAAGGGTGAGAGTGTGCAGCTATACATGCAGTATCACCATATGAAAGGCACTCCACAGCATCTAGCAACTACTTTGTCCTTCAGTATTATGTTCCTGCCCTCTAAATATTACCTACGTAATAGCTTACTTCATTATCAACCAAGGCCAGGTGCAAGGTCCTGCACCTGGGTCAGGGCAATCCCAAGCACAAGTACAGTCTGGGAGGAAACCAGATTGAGAACAGCCATGAGAAGGACTTGGGGCTGTGGGTTGAGAATAAGCCCAACATGAGCCAGCAGCATGTGCTGGCAGCCTGGAAAGCCAACCATATCCTGGGCTGTATCAGGAGAAGTGTGGCCAGCAGGTCGAGGGAGGGGATTTTACCCCTCTACTCTGCTCTCATGAGACCCCACCTGAAATGTGTCTAGCTGGGGTCCCCAGCATAAGGAGGATATTGACCAGTTGGATCAAGTCTAGAGGAGGCCAGGAAGATGACCAGAGGGCTGGAGCACCTCTCCTATGGGGACAGGCTGAGAGAGTTGGGCTTGTTCAGCCTGGAGAAGAGAAGGCTCCGGGGGGACCTTATTGCAGCCTTCCAGTACCTGAAGGGGCTACAAAGAAGATGGGGGGACACTTTTTACAAAGGCTTGTAGTGACAGGACAAGGAGTAATGGGTTTAAACTGAAAGAGGGTAGATTTTGATTGGACCATCAGGAAAAAATTCTTCACAGAGGGCGTTGTGACCACTGGAACACGTTTCACAAAGAGGCTTTGAGCAACCTGGTCTAGTGGAAGGTGTCCCTGCTCATGGCAGGGGGCTTGGAACTAGACCTTTAAGGTCCCTTCCAACCCAAACCATTCTATGATACTCCAGTACTACAACAACATCCTTATAACATTCATATTGCATAGGAAGGTAAATTCTGTTCTTCCTACAACTGGAATTCCTGAGGTCTACGAATGTGGACCTTTCTCCATCAATTCTATAATGATGAATGTTGGAATAAAACCAAGACCAGCATCCAAGACTCACAGCACTATCACTCTTCTTGGAAGAAGAAACTGCATAATGTAGGAGGTACATTTTAATATAATTTAACAAAAAAACCAACAAAATTTAAAAAACCCAGACTTCTCTCTAGTGCCCTCTTAGAGTACCCTGGCATTTGCAGTGTAGTAACAAACTTAGTAGTTTACACTGGGAGCAAGATGCCTCCATAGGCTGTGATGGCATGTTCAGAAATGCATAGTATCAGAGTAATTCTTCCGTTATCAAGCTGAGTGACAACACATCAAAAAATCCCACCCACCACATCCTCCCTTAGTCTCACAGGCTCTAAGGAATACAGTTATACATGATAACATTTTCTTCCAACAATCTTTTCTGAGGGAGCAGCTGATAAAAACCATATGAGAAACACAGTATTATCTGCATACACTGCACTGGAAGTCATCTCTGGTACAAGTAGAGGTGAGGAGAAATGTTATTTAAAGACAGCGGTCACTATTTCCTCAAATGTTGCTACTGCATCGCTATTGCTCCCTTACAACAAGGTTTGCCAAGTATCACACTTTGGAGGCACAACTACTAGGAAGAATATCAGATCACAGTAAAGTAAAGGAGCTTGAGATTACAAATTCAGCCCTTGCTATACATGATTACTGGCATATATGACCTTCAACAATTGTCAGAAGAACAGAACAAAACACCTCTATCTTCATTACATCATTGAAAGCCCCAACTGCCAGTAATTCTAATCACCTTTGGCAAAAGCTATTTTAACACTTGGGGCAATGAGGAACTTAGACAATCAAAGTCTCAGTCACAGAATATTACAATTGAAACAAGGCTACAAAATACAGCTATCATCTCTCAAATGAAGCTACTTTAGACAACAATGCAATAACCATTAAACTTACAAATTAGAACTCCTAATTCTTGCAGCGTATGTTTGACTAAAAAAAAAAAAAAAGCAAGCAAAGCACAAACCAGAAAAATAAACAAAAACAAAGGTTTAGTGGGGCCAGCAGTAAATCTATAACAGAATTTTCTCAAAGCCTTATTCTTTTAATTATTTGTGCCATGCATGAGATAGGGGGGGAAAATAAAAGGTAGGTCAGGTTCTGAAACTTAGAAAAGGAATATGGGCAGTACAATATGGGCCTGATATTGCATTTCAAGTTTTTTCTTTCAGACCTGGTTTGCAGCACTAAGTTAGTGTTGCTGAAATCGAAGACCTCTGTATGAGCAAATTGTGATGTTAAAATACTACGAATTCTGGTGTGTTTTATCTCTTTTCATTGCTGACTGGAATGGACTGTTGGAGAGGAAGTAAAAGCAGGGGCTTTACATTCTTCATGTTTGCCTCAGGCTACTAGCAAAAAAAAAAAAATCAGGACTTTTCTAAGCACCAATGGCGTGTCACATGTCATTACTTTTTAATTAGGCTGATAGCCAAAAAGAATAATGCAGCTGACATGCTATTAAAATAAAAAGTATTCCCCAAGGCATAAAAACACTGACACAAGCATCTTAAAAGGCAGTATAAAAATGATATAAGGAACTATTTATCTCTGCTGCTGTCTTTTCCATCACAGATTCAAATAAGTAATTCTAAGTTATGTATGCATTGAATATTTAATTATCCTATGCTGATTTGAAAAGAATATTTCATATCTGAAAGCAAAATGCAATGAAATCCTTCTTTCTCTATGAATAGAAGCTACTGTAAGAAAAACAGTCTATCCACACTCTATTGCTCTAGATTACCATTTAATAATCCATCTTCTTCAACCCTTCAAGTAACTAATCACAAATCAAATACACTTACAAAAACAGAAAAACAGCCTTTTTTGTCAAGAGTTTGCTGTTTACTTAAAGTGCAATAATGATTCTATAACAATCCAAGCCTTAAATGCTGAATTTGTAAACACCAGAACTTCATTCTGTATAGAATTTTCTATAAAATGCTCCTAACAATCAGAATTTAGGAAACCCAGGGATGCAATTCCATGTAGTTTAGAACATACTTAATTCAGACTGTGTCTGAAAGTTACAGAGATTAGTAGAATTACCAGATTACACGACCATCTTTTATAGCCCTGTTCTTCACTCTGCATGGTCACATTTCAGTTGTTCATTAACACAAGTAGTAAGAGATGTCCCATCTACTCCTTGCAGATACACACATCACAAAACATGCTATTTATTCCATGTGTTGATGTTGTATAAACTACTGGAATAAAAGATTTCCACATTTTGGATTTCAGCAACATTATTCAAAATAGAAGATTTCAGTTCCCTTTTGAAGCCAGCCAATGGCACATTCACATTTTTTTTTTTTTCTAACTACTATTAATGTTTTTCCAGTTGGCAAAAAAAAAAAAAAGTCCTTCATGAAGCTGGCAGATCTAGTTCTTTGTTCACTCTGCACAGTGCTTTCATTTCCAACACAATGACAGACAGAGAAGTATTGTGTTTTCAAATGTATTACAAGGAATCCTGTGGTTTGGTTGCTGCTATTAAAGAATTATATTCAGAGATGATATATTCTGAAGTGAAAGGATTTCCACCTAACTATCCTCCTCTTAAGTTCTAGACACAGAATTCATAACACATTTGATTACAGCAATATTATACTGCAGAAAAAGGCAGGTAACAAAGTTATCTATTACTATGTTGCCTATTCTTTGAATACTGCCAAAGGAAGTACTACTTAGTTTTCTCTCTGTACCCTAACACCAGTGTGCACAATCTTAAGGGATCCTTTTGATCCAGCATTCTACAAAAGTAAGGTGACATATGCAAAAATAAATAAGGCAGGTAATGCTGTAGAAGGTCAGCATTATGCAGAAGTTTAATACTCAGTGCACCACTTACACTTCAGCAGCAAGGGACCACAGCTACACTGGAAGACACAAACCGGTATCATCCTTTTACTGCTGATTTACAGATAACTGAAAAGGTGTTTGATGCTTCGATTCTACTGAGCGTATACCTGAGGTTTTCTGTGTCCCATCCACACTCTCCATATCCAAATTTCCCTTGCGTCACCAGGATTATCATCACTTGCCTCGGCAGTTCCCTTTCAAACTGGAGACTGCTGAGGGGGAGCAATGTTAAATTTTGGCATGAGGTCACACTAAATATAATGGGTCACAAGCTTGATGAGTTCCTCAAAGTCACCATGGGAGAAGAGAAACAGACACATCCCCTCCTTGTACTAAATAAGCTAAGAAAAGACTTGTTTCTCAGCATGGAATTACATTACAAATGTGGAAAGATTCTGTTTAGAAAGACCAAAAAGCTATAAAGAACAACATAAGCTTTCATGTATTCCTTTTAATATACGCAGCATATTTTCACATATAAATTCACGCATACAGTTGCATTTGAAATGCACTTGTGGTGTTAAGGGCAAGGTAAACCTGGATTCTTACATACTTGTTTCTCAGCATGGAATTACATTACAAATGTGGAAAGATTCTGTTTAGAAAGACCAAAAAGCTATAAAGAACAACATAAGCTTTCATGTATTCCTTTTAATATACGCAGCATATTTTCACATATAAATTCACGCATACAGTTGCATTTGAAATGCACTTGTGGTGTTAAGGGCAAGGTAAACCTGGATTCTTACATAGATGGATAACCAAGGTTACGTTAATTAATTCATTCACTTATGTAAAAAGGAGCCTAAATTTAATCAAATTACAAATATGACCAACTAACTGAAATTAGCAACGTATTTGAAAAAAGGAAGGAGGGAAAAAAGCATGCATCAGACTTAAATTTGAGACTATTTTTTAATTTCTGGAAAAGAAAGCTTACCACATTTACTGAGTTCACCTCAAAGGCTAAACTGAGTACATATCAGATGCTTTTATTACAGTTAACTTGCAAAAAGAAAAGTCAATACCCATAACAAAAGTAAAAATATTGGGTTTCTTTCCACCTGATAAAAACAACTACAAACAAGTTAGAAAGAACCATGTTCTAGGAATAAACAAGTAGTTGCATAATTATATATTTCAGTTTGTGA
>NW_010246626.1:68816-70705 GCF_000690775.1 Eurypyga helias
ATTATTAGAATTTTTTATACTTTTATGATAAATAATTAATGTTTTATTTAAAATAATTTTTTTAAAAGTATAAACACATCTCAAAATCCCCAAGCATTTACTATCAATTAAATAAAAACTCAGTGGCTAAATAAGCCCCACTACTGGAGTTCAGTGTCTGGAAATTAGTGTACTGATGCCATTAGAACAACTACATTAGAAATCCTTCCCAGAGAGGATCTCCAGAGTGTATGTGTTTGGTTTTTTTAAGCTGTGGCGATTGCAGATAAGTAATATCTTTAATCAGTTTTTCCCCTCATACGAAGTAAGTTAATGGTTTTGACTTTCCTGCACTCTGAAAATCTTTGCCTAAAGACAGAAATACAAAATATTGCATTATACAGTTAATATTTAGCTTTAAAATATATTAATTCATTTCACAAGTAGATTTTACAAATGAATACACTTGAACTTCACACACATTCCAGTCTCTGGCACATCACCACCACCTCATATCATATGTATCAATCCAAGCAGTGAATGAAACACATCAAGTATTTTGAATCTAAAACCAACTGCTTCCAAACATGATGCAAAGTTGACATGTGTGAACATTTTACCATTTGAAACAACAGATCCAATCATTTCTCTGAACAGGAGTCACTAGTAGTACCTGGGATACAGATCTACTTTGCACATGCCATTTAAACTGCATTAGGCAGCATAAATGTCAACAGACACAAAACATCCCAAATTAGCAGCAGATGATTGTGTTCTGAAATCAGGCTGCTCACCCAATACAAAGTACAGCAGTAGCATCTACTAATGAAGTTGGAGAGAAACATCAAAAATAACGGCCCCACTTGCTAGGCAAGAGTGTCCAGGACTTGCACATTTCCTAAGTCCCTTCCTCAGCTTTTGAAACACACAAAGGCTTACCTTTCTGTACACCAGCATGTTTGGGGATTCATCAGCCACCCCATTACTGCTTTGCCCATAATTATTTCCTTGTGCCATGTCCCACAGATTTGATCCGCTTGGGAACGTCGCACTGTGAAAGGTAAAAGTGGTTTCAGTAAGCTGTCGTCTCAGGTCTCCTTCCTTCCTTGACGATTAACGGACCTGACTTTCTACCAATATGTTATGAGAATCAGTGTATGCTCTTACTCTGACAGATATTTAGATCAGAGCAAAGCTGCTAATTCACCATTTACTGTCATCGCTCTCTTTTGCCTGTAAATAACAAATGTAATATGTTAATCTAATTTAGACGTTAATGAATTGTTGCTCAGAATAGCTCCCCACTAACCACCGTATCATGCAGATGCCTCCTCACACAGCACTCCTTCCTCTCCTGCATGGGCTTCACCAAGGGATACTCCGCACCTTCCAGACCAACAGTTTCGGGAGGGGACTCAGCCCACGACTGCGTATTCGGCAGCGTCCTCTCCTCACAGCTCCGGCCATAGCAACTTTCAAAACCCTCAAACGCACGAAAAATCAAACCAGGCACTTTAAACTTCTCTTTAATTCACCAGCACGTGCGTGCTCTTAGACATATGCCAGGGGAGAGAAAGAAACAAGCCAGAAAACCTTTCCGGTTGCTCTCACCCACTTCCATCGTACTTCACTGCCAAACATCGGCTCCGCCGCCAGCCCGGTCTCCTCCCGGCCCTCCCCCCGGTCACACGGGAGCCGCACTAAGCAGGAGCTGGGATCATGCCGTAGCTCCGGCTTTGCACGCAGGTGTAAGAACGTGCTCCATCTACAGACCACACCGGCGGCTGCAGAGAGCGCGGGGGGCTGAGCTCTCCTCCCAGCACTTCCCTCCAAAGCCCTCCCCTGCCCCCCAGACCTCTCGCGTGCGGGCTCCACCGCACCTCGCCCACAGCGCCGGCTCGCCCTGCCCT
>NW_010246627.1:0-28130 GCF_000690775.1 Eurypyga helias
CCCTCGGAGCATCTTTGTTCTCTCCAGTTCAGCTACACTTTCCATGAATACTGATAAGCACTTTGTATGCTCCAATGTGTATCCTGCCAGAGACCTGCTCACACCTGGACTGGAGAGAAACCCCCAAAACCCCAGCAGGTTGATTCAGGGGAACTCACCATTCCTGAGGATCCCCGTTACTATGTGCCTTGAAATAGGAAGCTTTTATTTTAAAACGGTGCTCTACCGGTGTCTTTGCACATCAGTGGATTTGCTCCAATTGAGCTTTGGACCAAACCAGTGCCTGGTTGCAGGGACTTCTCAGAAAGTGACCTTCCCACTTGCTGCTTTTTGGTGTCACTGGTCACCTTCATGGGACATGATGGGACAAGGTGAATGGGTGTGTTGGGGCCTGCCCACAAGATGTTATTTCACTCCATAATACATCAAGCTGAGCGGTCAGTGTCACCCCTGTACCAGCGGCGTTGGGAGCTTAATCAACAGGCGGGGCTAAACCACGACCCTGGGTGACGTGGGTGTGCTCCTGACTAGTGCTCTGTCCTGCTCAGACCTCCAGCACTGAGGAGGCCACTTGGCTGCAGCTCTGTAAAACACTTCAAATCCTAAAAGTCCTGCTTGGAAGTCACCTCGAAACACCCACCACCTGCCTTAGCTTCTAGCAGAGCATCTGCTAAGCACCTGGGGGCCTCGGCCTGGGCACAGCCCAGACCTTGGTGGAGGCCGGACTCCACAGACCAGGGTCACAGGACCCCCTGGTGAAGCTCTAGGGCTTAACCGGCTGGATGGTGAGGAGGTACTGCTGCCCGTTTCACCTGTGGTGTCGTTCAAATGAAAAGAGGAATCCAAATGCACAGAAGAGGAGCAGAACGTGAGTGTCAGGGTGAATCTGCAGAGCACACGCAAAGAGCAGAGTGAGTGTGCACAGTACAGGCACGCACAGAGCAGTGTGGATGCGCACATACACACCGCGCAAGCGTGCAGAGCAGCGAGTGTGCGCACAGGGCAGGGTGAATGTGCACGTGTGTACAGTGCGAGTGTGCACGGAGCAAATGAGCGTGCACGGACACACAGTGCAAGCGTGCACAGAGCAGGGGGAGCGTGTACATGTGCTCAGTGCAAGTGTGCACAGACTGGTGTGAGTGAGCACAGGGAGAGCACACACGGCAGAGTGAGCGTGCACAGGGCACTGGGACAGGTCTGTCAGGTCGTGGTGAGAACAAAACCTGCATGTCTGTTTACTGGGTGCAGACGTGGCCAGGTTAAAGTTTGAGGGGTGACAGGACCTCATGGGTAGGAATTAAAGGTACAAATTGGTCCTTTCCCTGAGAGACAGGGAACATGGAGCTTCCCCTGCCCGACATCCTCACTGCCAGGCTGCAGCTGACTCTGCAACAGGTTTCTCCCTAACTCTCCTGTTTACTGTTGCGTTATCCCAAGATTGTGTTGTTTTGCACGGAATAGTTAATGACGTACCACTGTGCGAGGCGGGGAGGTTTGAGAGCAGGGCTGGAGCAGGGCTAATGGCCTTCCGAGCAGGCAACGTGTGACTGGCAGCACAGCACCTAGCTACCCAGCTTGGGTTTAATTTGCCTTTCCGTGTCCTTGAGTGCCACTGAGGGTCTCACAGAGGGTTCCTCCCACAGCGCAGCAATCTGGACTCCTGCTGTGGATGGTCCCATGGACAGGGCATCTGCGTTTTGGCTCTGGCCTCAGTGAGTGCTATAATAGCTTGAGAGGAGGGGGTTCTCTCCAGCTGCTGTGGGGCGGAGGCCTGAGGCTTTAGGGCTTCCTGCAGGATCAGAAAACCTCCACCCACACTGAGTGGCCCCGAAAGAACTGAACGGTGATGTTGCATAGACCACCACCCTTCCTAGCCACTCACAGCTCTCTGGCCCCCTTTTCTCATCCATTTTGGATACCTGAGGGGTGTGCTTCTCCATGGCCCACACAGTGGCAGCTTCAGGGGATCAGACAGCTCCATCCCATGGGCCTAATGCCTGAGGTGGTATTGGTGGATGCTGCCTGAGACCCACGGGAGGGAGCATTGCCCTGTGCACCTCTGTTTTTCAGCCACATAAGCAGTGAGCTGCACTTTAGAGAGAGTTGGTAATGTGACTCTCTGGGTGCAGCCAAGACCCTAGAATCTCTTTGACTTGTGCTGGTGTGAGGTCAGACATTAGTTTCAAAGGTAAAACTATCTCCAGTCTAGAGAGGGTCCTGACAAAGACCTTCACAAAAGTCCAAAATATATCGATTAGAAACTCGGGAAGCTTCAACATGCTGCCCACCAGCATCCCAGATCCCTTCCTGCAAAGCTTCCTGATGCTCTCTGACTGTCCTGTTGCATGGGGTTGTCCAATGACAGAGGAATGACTCTACATTTGTCTTTGTTCAATGTCAGTTGGTTCCCGCCAGCTCATTTCTCCAGCCTGTCATGGCTCTTTGAAGGGCAACCCTGTCCTCCAGTGTATCAGCTGCTCCTCGCTTTGGTGTCTCCTGCAGACCTGATGAGGGTTCAGGAGACCTAGCTGGTGTGCACTGCCCAGCCTCTGTTTTGGGGGTCAAATACCTACCTTTTTCTCCACTTGCCCTGCTGACCTGATTTTACTTGGTACGCTGTGTCTCCAGCTGCAAAATGGCATGAGCGTCACAGCTGGATTTTACAAGCAGCCCAGCGCTCCTGCACAGGGAGAGCTTTGGGGTGCAAGACTGAACACCTCTGCCCTGACTTTCTGGTGGGAGGTGGAGGTCTGTGGACATAGGATGGCTGCAGCCCTGTGGACAGAAGCCACAGATTTTGCTGGGGGAAGGACCAAGCAGCAAGGGCAAAGATGAATCATTGACCCAGGGCTGCAAGAGGCGGCACTAATCCTGCCCAGTGCCTCCTCCCTGACCTTACAGACCACACAGAGCTGAAGCTCACACTTCTGCCCGGTCCCTGCAAGCTTTGTCCTCCCAGCCTGTGGGACAAGGATGCGCCCCCCTGAAGAGGTGTGGGTTGATCCAGTCTCCAGTGCCACCTGCCGGCAAATCATCCCGGACAGATGCTGGAACCTTAACCATGCTTCATAAAAGCCAGCCCATACCCCACCACCCCACCCAAGACCCTTTATCACCATCCCCTCCAACCAGTCCCGTTCAAATCCCAGATTCCTCACAAAAACTCTCCTACATCTTAAGCACCCCGCATACACCCTCACGGCTCCACACCTCACAGCTCTTGGTGCCACCTGCGACGGTTGGGCTGGGGGTTGTGGGCAACCCCCCACCCAGGTACAATGATGGGTTGTCACCAGCCCCAGAGGCAGATACATCCTTGGGTTCTTCAGCTCTTATTCATCATGGGTCCTTGGATCTCCCGGGGTCTTGGCTATGCTGTAGACTTGCACATGTCAGTCCTTTGCTGGGGCTATGGGACTGCTCTGTGTCCGGCCCGGCTGCGCTAAGGTATAGCCATGTGCCACACATCTCTGCCACTGTGGCACCAAGCTCTGACTTCTCATGTAACCCTGGGTTACCTTCTCACAAGCTTTGACAAGCTTCTGTGGCTATTAGAGTCACCACCACCCCAGAAAAGTCTGAGGTCGGTGTCTCCAGATCCAACCGGCCTCAGCGGTCTCCGGTACAGCACCATCTCCAGCATCTCCCGGGTACTCCACCAGTACTCAGTGGCACCAATTTTCCCACTATGCTGCGTGCTGCTCCTGCACCCCCTAGAGACCAGGCTTCCTCTCTGTGTCTTCCTAACCCTGGGCTGGGACTTTGTCTCGGTGGCTCTGGATGAAGATATTCCACATGGAAATGGAACTGCTGAGCAGTAATGAGCCCAGGCTTCACTCAGGGGTGCAGGAGGCAATGCCCTGGTTATCTGAGCATTATTTGTGATGAAAGAGGAAAAACCTAGGCACGAAGGAACCAATAGCACAAGGAGCTGTCATTTAATGTGCAAGACCAGCAGCAATGGGTTTAAGGCACCAAATCTGAAGCAAATAGTCACTTCCAGTGGAGTTCTCAGCTCTGCAGGGGCCAGCCAGCAGCAGGGGAAGGGCTGCAGAAAGACACCTTTGGTGGGCTAAGCCTCAGGGAAGATTAGGAAGCCAGAGAAGATGCTGTCAGACCCTTCAATTCCCACCACGGAGTTCTTGTCCGTCGGCTCCAGCCAGACAGACTCGCTTGCTGCCATCTTGAGGACCACACCACCCGTGGTGACCTGGTAGCTATTGTGCACGTAGTCGCAGAAGGTCACCACCTTCTCACCCCTGCTGCCACCCTGGCCCTTCTTTACACTGAGGCACAGGTTGCCCCTGGAGGTGACATGGTAGGTGAAGTAGTAGATGCCTGGGACCTGGCAGATGAACCGGCCATACCGGTTCTCATAGTGGCCCTTCTCATTGGTGATGATGCGGTCAAAGCGTATGGGCTGGTCCCGGCGTGGGTAGGAGCTGATGGTCCTGGCAGCGGAGAAGGCAGACTTAAGGGTGGTTTTGTAGTCACCAGGGTCCCCCTGAGGGCCAGGGGGTCCCATGAGACCTGGTATTCCCCTTGAACCCGGAATCCCCCTGGGGCCAATCTTCCCAGGGTACCCGGGTGCTCCTGGGTCTCCCTTCTCCCCGATGTCTTCTTCATGCTCCACCTGGCCAGGGCGACCTAGAAAGTAGGAGGAAGAATTGTTGCAGAAACAGCCAAGCCCCATGGGTCTGCAGAGAGGGCTCTGGGAAGGAAACTGCTTCTATCTGTGCTGCGGTCCAGGTCAGCAGAGAACCCTGTTCATCTAGCAGACATGGCACACCTTGTTTTTGTGCACCTTTCCTTCCCAGGTTCTTCGGGGTACTCTGGTCTGTCCAGCCCCTTCTGTCGCCAACATTGCCCCCACCTTATCAGGGTGAGCGTCACCCCAGAGGGACTGATAGAAAATGGATTAGGATCATGTATTAGCACTGCCTGGTCCTGCACCTGAGCCGGGCAACGCTGGTATCAATACAGGCTTGGGGGGATGAAGGGATTGAGAGCATCCCAGATGAGAAGGACTTGGGGTACTGGTGGATGAAAAGCTGGACATGAGCCGGCAGTATGTGCTGGCAGCCCAGAAAGCCAACCGGATCCTGGGTTGTATCCAGAGAAGTGTGGCCAGCAGGGCGAGGGAGAGGATTCTCCCTCTCTACTCTGCTCTCTTGAGCCCCCACCTGCAGCACTGCATGCAGCGCTGGAGCCCTCAGCATAAGAAGGATATAGACCGGTTGGAGCGAGTCCAGATGAAGGCCACAAAATTGATTAGAGGGATGGAAGACCTCTCCCATGAGGAAAGTCTGAGAGACTTGGGGTTGTTCAACCTAGAAGAGGCTCTGGAGAGACATTATTACAGCCTTCAAGACTTAAAGGGGGCTTATAAGAGACTTTTTAGCAGTGCCTGTTGTGATAGGACAAGGGGTAATGGTTTTAAACTGAAAGACGGTAGATTTAAACTAGACGTAAGGAAGGAATTTTTTACGAGGGTGGTGAGGCACTGGAACAGGTTGCCCAGAGAGGTTGTAGATGCCCACACCTGGAAACGTTCAAGGTCAGGTTGGACAGGGCTGTGAACAACCTGGTCTTGTTGAAGATGTCCCTGCTCATTGCAGGGGGGTTGGACTAGATGATCTTTAGAGGTCCCTTCCCACCCAAACTATTCTATAATTCTATGATTTTCCTGTTCTTGGTATTCACAAGACAATGTTTTCCCACCTGCAGTCTTCTTCTTACCTTGATCACCTTTTAGGCCATTTTCCCCATCTCTGCCGTTGCTGCCGGGCTGTCCTGGTGATCCAGGGATGCCTGGAATGTTGCCATGGGTGTTGCAGAGTGTGGCACTTGCAACCTGCCCTCCAGCCAGACAGATCAGCATCACCCACACAATCTTCATCTGCTGGAGCACAGAAGGATGTCAAGAGGCTTGCCTTGGGCAGTGGGAGGGATGGGGAGGCACTCTGTGCTGCTCTGGAAGTAGAAGCACTTCTGGGCAGTGCCATCAGGGAGGGAAAGCAGGGCCAAACCTGCTCACCTGATGGCCTTGGAAGGACAAGCTCCTTTGGGCATGGGAGGACTTGCCAGTCTCTTCCCAGTGTCAAATTACTAGATGAGAAGTGCCCAAAGTTTCAGCCACATGAACATCTGGGGACAGGTTAGCCTGGCCCAGAGGTCTGATGTCCAGCCTGGCTGTGCTGCTGCCATGGGCATGTGCTGCAGGTCCCTGATGTTCTGAGTACCTACTGCTCCTTCAGAGCAGAAATTCTCCATCCCATCATAGGACCACAACTGTAGGGTAAAATCCTTCCCCAGAGCAGTTTCATCATCTGTAAGGGGATAGCTCTTGTTGTCCACCAGCCTATCTGAGGGACAGCTTTAGCCCTTGTGGATAGCAAAGAAATCCCCGAACCTGCCCTCCTAACCCCTGTGCGTTCCCGTTGTGTCCTGCCACACCCCTGTTTCATCCCAGGAGGATTTCTGTATCTCACCAGCCTTACTGGGACAGTCATTTGGGCTTCCAGTCCCTGGGATCCCATCTTTGTTCTGCCCCCATTGCATGCCACAACTCAGCTCCTTCCCCCAGGTCCCGCTGCAGGTGCGTGTGTGGTAAGCACACAACATTCTGGGGGCTGATCTGGATATCACATCAACCCAGACACAGTTCACCTGCCTGGCCTCAGGTGAACTTTCCCAGCACTGACACTCTGATGTCAGTGGGAAAAGAGGCCGGTGAGTCAGATCCTCCAGATGCAGCAGCTCTGATTGCAGCAGGTCCGAGGACCATTCTGCAGGCTCCCAGCCCTGTCGCAGGCAAACAACAAGAGTGTCTCAGGGCAGGAGAGCACCCCCAGGGCACCTTTCAGCCTGATGGGCCTTTGCCATCTCTCCTTTCAATCTCCCCCCTCACCCAGGTGGGGCAGGAGGAGTTGGGGTCCCACCAGGGGTCTCCACCACCCCAGCCCAGCAGCACCCTTTCCCTTCTGCCACAGCAAAATGCCAGTGGTGCAGGGGGTGACTGTCACCCTGGTGCTGCCGGGTCCCGCGCAAGCTCCTGTCTGCAGGGGAGAGCTGGGGCTCAGCCTTGCTGGTGGCTTGCTCTTACCTTGAATATCTCGTTGCACAGACTGGGAGATGGAGCAGGACACACCAGCGTCCTGCTTGGAAATTACCATGGGGGGAAACAGAAGTTTGCTGCAAGGGCTGTTGTGAAAGGATCTGGGCCACATCCCTTTTTTTATCTTTAGCTCCTGCCCTTTCTTCAGTAGCACTTTCATATCCGCCACAAGTGCTGGTCTGTCAGCTCAGCAGGACTTGCCGTCCCCAAATGGCACTCTGTGGCCCTTCAGGCATACAGCTCTGACCCCAGAGAGCAGAGGGATGTCTGCTCTGTTCTGCAAGGTCCCTGGATCCTGCTCAGGTGTGCTTGCTATGGGGAACACCATGGTGAACTCCAAACAATCCTGGGATTCAGGACTGCAGGAATGTGCATGCACTTAGCTAGCATCTCTCAGACTTCTCTGTACATACCCAGCTCTGCTGGGAGGTACCAGCAGGCTGAGAGGATGCTACAGGGTCTCAGCATCTATCGCCTTGAATCTGTCCCCCAGGTTCTCCTCAGTGTTGTGGAGGGGAAGTGATTCTACTATGCAGCAAAAGCATTTCCAGTCCTGCTTTCTGATGCTGCCTTGCAGAGGTGAAGCACAGGATGTTCAGGGGAGATGACCTTTTTCCACTGTACAATGTGTGCCACCAGGAGGAATGTCCATTGGGTTTTGGTGGGATCTGCAGCCTCCAGAGCCATGAGCTCTGTCAATCTGGCTTTGGGAAGCCAGTGCTTTCCCTGCCCTGTCCATGGTGAGGCTGATACCCTGGGGATGTCCCAGCCTCTGGTAGCCTAGCTATGAGGCTTGATGTATCTGTGCCCTCTGCATCTGAATTACATCCTCTTGGATAGGAAGAGGAGTATCAGGACCCCTGCTTGGAGGAGTATTGGTCCCCCCCTAGGTGAGGGCTGTATGCATGGGCACAGGAATTGTCTCCTGCCTGCAGTCAGTGCAGCTGGGGCCCTAGCTCACTGAGCAAAGCCATGAATGGTGTTTGATGCTCGCTGATGCTGAGCATGGCTGAGCCAGCAAGGGCTCAGGGACATTCTGATGCCATGCAGACACACATGTGTACCACATCCATCTGGCCATATAGGAGCCCCATCTGCAGAAAGGCAAATCATGGAGGGAAAAACACGTTAGACCAAGTGCACTGGGAAAGGTTTTAATGATATTTTGCACAGCCCAGTCACGGCAAAGGTGTTGCTGCAAGCCTGCTCCAGGACACCTGTCTGTCCTTGGTGAAACCGAGGTGGGAAGGGGAGAGACACAAAGAAGCCTGTGGCTCTGGCAGCAGAAAGTAATGTGGGGTTATCATGATGGATGCACTTGGCAGTGCCAGCAGCACCTCTGGGGCTTGGCACCATGCAGATGAATGTTCCCCCTGTTCAGTGGCTGCCTATGCTGAATCCCCAGACCAGGGGGTTGTGTCTAGCAGCTGGGGATGACCCCCTTGCTGAGGCTTCCCACCCAGCAGAGAAACCTAGCACATCAGCAACAGCCTGGCAGTGAGCAGCAGCATTTGCAGGGCACGGCGAAGAAGTCAGCATGCTGGGGTGGGCTTTGGTGGTCCTCTAGTCTGGGAAGAGCAGGAACCCTGAGAAGACGCTGTCAGAGCTGCCAATTCCCACCATGCCATTGTAGTCATTCACCTCCAGCCAGACCCGGTTCCCAGCAGTCAGGTGGAGGAGGATCCCACCAGAGCTGACCTGCATGGTGTTGGTCTTGTGGTCACAGAAGCTGGCCATCTTGATGCTGTCCTTGTACAGGATGGTGCAGAGGTTGGCTGTCTGCGAGGTGTGGAAGACAAAGTAGTAGAGGCCGGGGAGCTTGCAGGTGAACTTGCCCGTGGAGGTGTTGTAGTCATGATTCGTGTTGGTGATGACATGGTTGAACACCACAGGGACATTCTTCAAGGGGTGTTCACTGGTCTGCCTTGTCACTGAAAATGCTGACTGGTGCTTCTGCTTGTAGCTGCCTGGAATACCTGGCTCTCCGGCCATGCCCATCACCCCAGAGTATCCAGGGGGACCGGAGACACCTATGGGGCCAGTCTTGCCTGGCAAGCCAGGACTGCCAGGTTCCCCTTTCATGCCCTTGGGCCCTCGTGTTGCAGGAGTAGCTGGGATGCCTGTGGGGTAATGGGGAGTAAAAGGGTATAGGCATCAATGACAGGAAGGGGGGAGAGGCTCCTCCAGCCCCTTCCCTTGAGCAAGAGAGGGTTGCTGCCTCTCTCCAGCCTGCTGTCCTCCTGTCCTGTCCACACAGGATGTTGGCCTGAAAGCCAAGACAGACCAGCCATGAAGGACTCAATGGCCCCCCTTCAACAGCCTGGATGTTTTCCCTTCTTGCTTACTCACCTGGCTCGCCTTTGGCTCCCTTGAACCCATCACGGCCATCTTTGCCTGGCACACCCGGCATGCCTGGCAGGCCTGGCACCCCATAGCAGCCGTAAGGGTCTCCTCTGGTCACAGCAGACCCCAGATTCAGGAGTAGGAGGGTGAGGGCCAGATGGATCTTCCCCCCGAAGCTCTGTCCCATTTTTGTGCTCTAGAGCATGGAAAAGGAAAGAAATTGCTGGGATGAGGGGCCGTGGCAGGGTGGCTTCCAGGCCATTGGGCAAAGAAGGCACTGTGCTATGAGGCTGAATGCACCTTGCTGGTATGGCTGTGCCCTCAGTGTCCCTCCTATACCAATTGCCAGGCAGACATGTGAAGACGGACCCTGGGCTCAGCACCACTCTGAGGGCAGCCCCTGATGGCACAGAGGGGGTTGGAGTTTCAGTCTTGATGAGGTCTTGCAGTACCCATGGCTAGCCCCAAGCTCTCCTGGACCAGCATCCCAAGCCCCCTTTAGATACATATGCTGCTGCAGATGTTGAACCATCTGCACTGAGGCTGGAGTTCCCTGGACCCAGATGATCTTCTCCAACAGCAGCCTGACCTTCCCATCTCTGCCAATCAAGATGAAACCTCCCCATCAGCTGGTGATCTGCCAGGAGAGCGCCTGGCCCATGGGGCTGGGTCTTACCCCAGCAGGGAGAAGCATGCATCGCCCTCACCATGACATGTGCAGCCTGGCAGTGCCTCTGCCTCCTTCTCCTCCTCTCGCATAACCCAGAGCTGTGCCATGCTGCTGGACCCCCAGTCCCCATGCAGCCCACCCCAACGAGGCAGACCCTGTAGCACCTCTTACCTCTGGGGGGGGAGCAGGGCCTGGGATCCTGTGCTGCTGAGTCCTCAGGCTGCTGTTGGCACAGCACAGCCTAAGTGACTCTCTGTGACACCCTCCCAGAGGAAGTCACAGAGTTAGGAAAGGGCCCTTGGGGACCCAGAACCCCCAGTTGGCCCCCAGCCGAGTTGCATATCCTCCTGCCTCATTGTTTCCTTTGAGCAAGCACTTTCCTGGATGTCCAGCAAGATGTGTACTTTTACCACTGCAGCAGCAGAGCCTGGAGGGAGAGAGGTGGGGTGAGCCTCTCCCAAGAGATGCGCCACAAATCCTCCAACCACTGCCCAGACTAGCCCTCAGAAAATTGCCTGCCTTTCGCTCATCCTTAACTCATTTCTGAGCAGAAGGGCAGTGAGTGGATGAGAAGCATCCAACCTCATGCCAGGTCCATGGAGCCAGAACTGTCCGTGTGATGAAAGGCTTGTGCAAAGTCATTGCCTGTCTGTACGGGGAGATGCTGCACCCCTAGGCAGTGGGACTGAAGAACATTTCTCCTTGAGGGTTTCTGACCTGCAGGTTGTCTGTTGTCTCTGCATCTTACCCTGTACTCCACCAGCTCTGCTGAATACTGGATTCGCTGGGGCCCCAGCATCCCTGCTTGGGATTTTGCTTCTCACAGGTGACCTGCTCTCCTCCTCACTGCTCCAGGAATGGAGACGTTTGACATCCCAACAGATATGTAGCAGCTCCGCCAATTAGCAGTCGCAGGGTATGGCACCTGCATGGTTTCCCTCATGCTTTCTGGCTGCCTGATACCTGCCCAGCCTGCTGTACTGCCCACTAGTCTCAAGCCAAAGAGAGAAGACCATTGCCTCACAACTCCACCACCATCAATCCCACATCCCAATCCACAACCCCATCAGTCACACAGATGTCCCTGTACCTCCTTGCTCAAAGTCAGGAGGACCACAGATGCCTTTCCTCTTCCTGGGAGAGTTTGGGTACCAACAGAAGACCATGTGGGTGAGGTGCATAATCTGTTGCCTGTATTTAGCCTTGTACAGGACAACCAGCTTGGACTCATGAGAGAAAGGACACACAGAAGCTACTCCCAGAGATTTCCCATGCCTCCCTGTAACTGCCAGATCTGCTTGTACACTCAGTTCCCTCTTGTCCTTCTGCCTTTGCAGCTGGGATCTGTGCTTGGCCAGGGCAAGCTGGGACCGTTTCTCTCCATGCAGAGCTTGGGAATGGACCCAGGACATGGATGGTTTGGGGAAGACGCGTGAGTAGGAAAGGAAACCCAAATGGCTGTCATGGAAGAAGGGTTTATTTATACCGATGGGGAGGATGTGAGGGGCAGTAGTGGCCTGGTGCTAGAAAGATTATTGCAATGGTTAGTGTAGCAGAAGCAGTGGCACGCAGTGATTTCCCACTCAGGAGCAGAGCCACAGCTGGTGAACAGCCCCGGTGACACCTGGGCCCGTCAGGGTTGGGGTTTGAATGGCCAGGAGGAGAAAGGGGCCAGGACTCCTCTGCCTCCAGGATGGAACGGACAGGCTCAGTGTCTGGCCACGCTATGACATTGATGGAAGCGCAGGATCCAGCTGGCAGGTCAGTGTGAGGCCATCTCTACTGCAATATAAGACAACCCCACACGCTCACAGGGTGAAAACGCTTGCAGACGTGCACACTGCAATGCTCTGGTGCTAAGCAGGTCTGGACTGGTAGCCTGTTAGCCCATCTGGGGGAAGACCATGAAGCCACTGAAGACGCTGTCTACCTCGGAGCCGCTGTAAATCTTGCTGACCATGGCAGGGTCAGTGCTCACGGAGACCTGGTCGCCCACTGCCAGGCTGAGCACACTGCTGCCTGAGTTCACCTGCAGGATGCCAAGGCTGTTGTAGTCGCAGAATCTGACCACACGCTCTTTGTTCTTGATGATGCTCAGGCAGAGGTCTCCACTGGAGATCACTATGTAGGCAAAGTAGTAGAGCCCGGGGACGTGGCAGGTGAACTGCCCAGTCTGGGGGCTGTAGGAGCTCTCCTGGTTGGTGATGATGTTGTCAAAAACCACTGTCCCACCCATGGATGGTGGGGACCTCCGTGAGGCAGAGAAGGCAGGACGTGGCTGCTCCAGGATATTGCCTTCTTTCCCCTTGTTGCCCTTTGGCCCTGGCTGGCCTGGAAGCCCAGGGGGCCCATGCGGGCCTTGGTAGCCCTGGTTCCCTGGGTTGCCAGGAAGCCCTGGTTCGCCTGCTTCCCCTTTGAATCCCCGGATACCCGTCCTCTGTGTTGATTTTCCTGGGGAGAGATGGTGAGGAGGAACAGTTCATGCACATCTGGCATCTTCCAAGCTGCTCCCACAGCCTATGATGCTCCTACCAAGAGGCTTGAGTCACCCGGAACACCTGCACTGTGCATCCCAGCTCCCCCTTACCTGGCTCTCCCACATCACCCTTCTGCCCTGGCCTCCCATCAAGGCCAGGGACTCCTGGGAAGCCGTCCTTGCCATCTGGTGCCCGACACATGCTGTTCTCCAGCAAGGCCATGCCCAGCATTGCTGTCAGGGTGCAGGTCGCCAGCCAAAGCCTGGGTTGCATCTTGACTCCCTACAAGCACAGAGGTGGTGGAACTGGGGATGGAGGCAAGCACACGGCAAACAAAACTATGTACCTTGGACACAGACACACAAGTGTTCCCATCAGGTGCATGCACGGATCTACCACGTCACCCACGTGTTGTCCAGTACAGATAGCTGGACACAACACGCAGTGGTGAATATAAATTAATGGAATGATTTTGAGGCTGTTTCTTTGCTTGATTTGAGATTATTGGTGTTACTGAAAATCTCTGACATGTGCCCATGGCAGGGCTTGTGGGATTGGAAACCCCAGGATGTGGAGCACAGCGCAAACCCTTTGGTGCATGTCCTGGGGATGGGTGGTCACACATCAGATGCATGCAGAGGATGTTTCTTCCAGTGTTGGGGGAGCAAGCACGGTGTATGGGGCAATGGTCCCAAAGGATGGAGAGCACAGGTGAGGAAGAGGTGCAAAGAGACACAACAGAGGAGGAATAAACAGGAGAGGGATAAATAGGAAAGTGATAAACAGGCTAAAAGGGTGCAGCTCTCCAACACACAGAGGTGGGAGAGAGGAGAGAGACCCTAAGCACACAGACCTACCCCAAAACCTGGGATACTCAGTCCAGGACAAACCTGCAGAGCCCAGTGATATCCACAACCACATGGAGCAAGGACAGATTCCTGCAGCTTCCTCCCCAAACCCACATCATCTTCTCCTCCTTTTCCTACTTC
Organism: Eurypyga helias; assembly: GCF_000690775.1. NCBI lineage: Eukaryota > Metazoa > Chordata > Aves > Eurypygiformes > Eurypygidae > Eurypyga > Eurypyga helias. The sequence continues at coordinate 13,597 of NW_010246627.1, forward strand.
AAACCCTTACGGAGGGGGAAGGGAAGAAAGGAGGGGGACAGGGAGCAAGGACTGGAGAGCAGTGGCAGAGAAGGCATGTGTCCTCAGTTATTTGCTGTGACTTACCTCCTTGCTGGATGTGACAGCAGACTAGTCTAAGAAGCAGCTCTGTTTGCTGGAAGCTCTTCCCTGGGAGCAGGGAGGAAGAGGAGCAGGGTGTGTGGGGGTGTACTTGCATGCACAGTGGTTTGCCCAGTTGGAGAAGAGAAGTGCCAAGTTTCGCTTTCTCTGCACGAGAGAGAAACTTGTTCTCCTTGCACACTTGACCTGTGCTGGGTCATGGTCAGGGAACAGCTTGGTCAGCAAAAGTGCAGGACTGCAGGGTTCCCAGCCTGCCCCAGCAGCACAGTCACTACAGCCGGGACTGGTGTTGACTGGGCACAAAGCAACACAGAAGAGGAGGGTGCCCAAAGGCATCCTACAGATCTGTCACTGCAGGAGGGGACAGGTGCTGTGAGTACTAGGTGGCACAGCCATCCAAGGGATGCTCAGGGGGGCCGCGATCATTCTTGATGGCTCCTGGACTGGGCAGGCAGAGCATGACTGCCACTGGTACCCAGCCTTGTCATCACTGCTGCTGGGGGCTGACCCCTGCAGATACCAACCTTGACACTGCACCTTGATGGAGCAGGGCTCCAGCAAAGGGTCTGTTAGTGTCTGTGTGGCTCAGCAGGGCCTTGGACATCCTCGATGAGACATCTCCTTCCCACTGCCCTCAGTTCAGTGGTTTGGGGACCTTGTCTCTGTAGTAGAGAGAGAGAGAATGGTAGTCTCTGCCACCTATGTTGCTCCCAGTCCCCTTTGAGTGCCAACCTAGCCAGATCTGGGCAACCCCAGGAGCTGTGCGTGGCCTCATCCACACCTGAAAAATGAAAAAGCCAGTGCCTCACATCACTGAGCCCAGGGAAGGTGCCCAGGGATGCACCTTCAGATCTGGCACAAAAGAGCCCAGAAAAGCCACCAGTACCAAAGCTCTCACTGTGGCAGTGAGACCCTGACCGTCTCCTTAATCTCATTTAAATGCTGGATTACTGGGGGCTGGTTACAGGTTTCCAGCATCTCCTGGAAGCTGGCGTTTGTCCTTCCTCCAGGTACTTGAGACTCCAGAGCAACATTTAGCCCCACTCGCTTGACTTTGGGTGTTGCTGTGTTCAAGCCAAGCCTTCTCTCCCATCCTCTGGGAATTTCCTTCTCCTACCCCTGATTTGCAGCTGGGACATCCATGGCTCCAGAAGACAGCTGACTGCAGGGAGCTGTGGATGAGCATTGCATGGCGCTATACAGTCATAGAATCCTAGAATTGCTTAGGTAGGAAAAAATAAAGATATGGTGGACCATAAAGATCATCCAGTTCCAACCCCACTGCCATGGGCAGGGACACCTTCCACTAGACCAGGTTGCTCCAAGCCTCATACAGCCTGCCTTGGACACTTCCAGGGATGGGGCATCCACAGCTTCTCTGGGCAACCTGTCCCAGCGTGTCATCCCTCCCCCACACTGAAGAATTTCTTCCTGATGTCCAATCTCAATCTCCCTCTTTCAGTTTAAACCTGTTACATCCTGCCCTTTGTAACAAGTCCCCCATCTCGGAGGCTTCTACAAAACACCTCTGCCAGCACAATCCCTGGCACTCCCCTTTCCCATCAGGGGGTCTGTGGGAGCGGGTGGTGGCCGAAGAACGCGGTGACAGGCCACGAGGTGGCAGTGCCGCCTCAGCCATGCTCCGTGTCCCCTGGCCGTCAGGGCTCCTCTCCTCCTCCAGCAGCAGGGGCGGGGCCGACCCCCGGGATGCCCGTGCCCCCAGAGCCACACCGCGGGATGTCCAGCTGCAGGGCGAGGTACGGCCATCTCGCCCCCGGCACCTGGGCATCACAGAACGGTGCAGCTCTCTCCTGCAAACGCAGCTCCAGTGTGGCCACCAATGCGACTCTCCCAAGCCGGGAGCAGTCCGGCACCCCCTGAGACGAAGGCAGTAGTGTTTCACCAGTGAGGGACTTGCTGAGGTGGAAGGTGTGAAGGGTTGCAAAATCTGGGTTGGTTATCCCAGCTGATATCGGTCAAGCAGCGTACGGCCAGCACTACCACCTGCAGGCTGCAGTATGGAGAAGGGGCAAGGATGACGGGGGGACCACAGGTGACATGTAATGGGACCGAAAAAATGCTATGTCTCACTACACAGCCCTGCCCAAGAGCAGAGGAGAAGAGGAAGAGCAGGTGCGAGCAGCAACAGTGCCGTGGTGCTGGGAGTTTGAAGTGAAGGAAACGCAGGCGTTTCAGGAGGGAGCTGCTGGCAAGCGAAAAGCATCTTGGAGCAACGTCACGAGCTACGTGGGAGAACTTGCATGGGAAGCTGCACTACATGACCTCCAGAAGACCCTGCCAGGCAGTGTGGGGGTATGATGTTGCCCACAAGGGCTGAGGCCGTCCAAGGATGCTTTAGGAAGGCTCTTCCTTGGGTAGCCGGTATCAGGGACTGACTGGGCTCAGCACAGTCAGATCAGCACCGTTGAAAGTGCCATGGCATTTGCTAGTGACGTTAGACCAGAGGGTGGGAGCAACATCCCTGGCTCAATCTTACTGACAAAGTTGTTCTTTGTTCTCTCCAGTTCAGCTTCATTTTCTCATGAATACTGATGAGCACTTTGTATGCTCCACTGTGTATCCTGCCAGAGACCTGCTCACACCTGGACTGGAGAGAAACCCCCAAAACCCCAGCAGGTTGATTCAGGGGAACCCACCATTCCTGTGGATCCCCATTGCTATGTGCCTTGAAATAGGAAGATTTTATTTTAAAACAGTGCTCTACCGGTGTCTTTGCACATCAGTGGATTTGCTCCAATTGAGCTTTGGACCAAACCAGTGCAAAACTGGTACTCCACCAGTACTCAGTGGCACCAATCTTCCCACTCTGTCGTGTGCTGCTCCTGCACCCCCTAGAGACCAGGCTTCCTCTCTGTGTCTTCCTAACCCTGGGCTGGGACTTTGTCTCAGTGGCTCTGGAGGGTATCAGGTAACTAGCACCTACCCATCACTCTACAGGAGATCGTGACAAAAGCGGTTGGTGGGAGGTCAGCAGCAGTGCTAGGTACTGAGCACACCTCTGCTGCCACTCGCCTGAATCCCAGTCTGTAACCCACGCTCACTGAGGGAGTCAGGAGAGCTCAGAGCATCCATACTTCTGCAGTCACTGCTGGCTTAACGATGCCCAAACAACCAAGGCTGTTTCACTGGCAACCTGTGATTTCACCTCTGTTGGGTTGGCCTGTCCCAAAACAATCAAGCTGTGCTGCTGACCACCAGATAAACTTCCTGTGCAATGCCACAGTGTTTGCATGAATTCTGAAGCCTCTTCTCTTTCCAGTGATTGTATCCCACCTCACCCTCCTCTTCACCTGACTAACAACAGCCCAGCAGGGTGACCTCACCACTGCTGATTGAATACTTTCCCTTGAATGTGGCCACAATCCTCCTACTGTAGCAGTTTATCTTTTCTGTGGTTTGCTTACATTCAGTCTGGTGTCCACTGCTCCCCACTTCAACCCTTTCCCTAAAAACCTGTTCGCCCCATGTGCAGAAGGTGGTACTTCTTGTAGGCTGAGAGAGTCCACAGTATCTATGAAACATGGTCAAGGGTTTGAAAAATGGCTTGAAAACTATATGGCAACTGAAAAAAAAAAGGGCAAATCCTTGTCCTTCCTTCCTTCACCTCTTGGATTTATAGTATAGGCTTTAGAGACAAAGCTCTGAGAGACACCCTTCCAAATACAAAATGGTGGCCATATTGGAGGGGGAAGCACAAGGTCCTTCCTTCTGGGCTTTGTGTTTTGATGCCTCAGTTCTGGATATGCAAGTTCCGTACTCCTTGGTGCCATCAGGCCATAGCAAGACCATTACAAATCCCTCCACCAGACAGGGATGTGCTCATCCCAGTGGAATGGGAACCACCGTGCACTCATCTGTAGCAACGTTGTGGTTTCCACTGGACTGAGATGACCCGCACAGACCCTTCCTGCACCCTGTGCATGGCCAGATCCTGATGGCTGCCAGAGCACTGCGTGCCATGCCGTGGTCTGGTTTCCCTGACATAACTCGTCAAAAATGGAGTGCAAGTTTCCTGCAGGGAAGTGTTACTGTTAACTGGGTCAGTGGCAGCTGGAGGTCCATGCCAGCTGGAGACTATTACAACTTATTTTTATTACAACTCACTTTCCACAGTGGCTTCTTTGGGAACGCCCCTTCCCTCTAACTGACCTTGGCTGTCATATTGATCCAAAGCTGCAAACTCACTTCTCACGTCTGCTCAATTTGGAGGGTGTCTGATTGCTGCTTCGGAGACTTTGATTGCCTTTGCTTCTGGCCAGTGGGACCCCAATGAGTGCCTTGCAGGCACCATTAGCCAACCTCCAGCTTAGTGGGTTTGCTGAGGAATATCCCAGCCAAGCTGCAGCAATGCCGTGCAGAGCCAGGTCTGATGTTTTCAAGGCAAAGATGTATTCAGCCTGTGGTAGGCTGGAGGTCACTATTTGAGCTCTTCAGCAGCAGAAGTAAGGTTTTGATTTTGGTAACTCTCTAGGCTGTGGTTCCACAGGCAGGCAGAGGGCAGCAGCACCGGTATCCACACACATACAGCATCTTCTAAGGCACTTTGATCGATAGTTCATTACCCTTTGTTGGCAGATCCCAGCCTTTTTGCTCCTGCTGTGCTCCCTATGAGTTCACCCTCATCAACCACTTCCATCGCTTTCCAATACAGCTCAGGCAGGCACTTTTCCACTTGCAGTGACATGAACTGCTCAGGATCCCCTCCCACAGGCACTGCGTGAAGTCCTCTACCTCCTCTCCATAGGTAGAAGTCAAACCTGTGTCCTTTCTGACAACTCAAGAACAAATCAGTCAACATCTAGGAGGCAATTGCAGTCCTTGTCGAGCTTCCAGGGTGGAGGAGGGAGGGACGGGGTGGGCAATCACACAGTAGCCCCAGCACCGATTCTCTGGCCTGAAGTCTTCACTTGGGCCCTTAATTTCAGAGCTGCACTGAGAGGTGGGAAGACTCCCGGCTTCTAATTAATTACTGAGTTGCCTGTAATTGATGCAATTTACTGCCAATGTATCTGTTCTATTGCACTGTGGAGAAGGTCATTCTGTACACTATTTTCTCAAACACCTTAGTGAGTGGCCATAAGCCATGCCTTGAAACTCATCTCCAAACTGCAAATCCAGAGAGAAGTTTGCACCTGGAGGCAGAAGGGGACCGTGGTCCTGTGCCCCGTGCCTGTCACCAGGTGTCCCTGAGGAATCACACGTGGCATCAGCAGACCACAGCATGGTAGAGGGTGGCTGCCTGTGGTCAGTGCATCCTGGTCCTCTGGATCCAGGTCTGGTGAGCACGAATTTCCTATCATGAGGATGAGTACTAAATGGCACATTCCAGACCGTACAGCTGGGCTTCATGTGGCATTTCACATTACACAGACTGGGTGTTTTTATTTTCAGTTCAGAGTCATCCTATAATAGGACCTATTTGTCCAGATTAATCTTCATAAGGAGGTTTCAGGAGCCTCTGGATGGGAATATCAAACAGCAGGATTTCTAGGGATCTCTAATCCTGCCAGTAATCCCTGATCTTTTCAAATTAATTTATTTGGGGAAGCCAAATGGAGCCTCTCACTTGCTGTAACGATACAAGAAGATTAGCAGGTTGTGTCTCCTGTTCTCAGTCCTGAGCTAGACAGACGTCCCTAATCCCCTAAAAGCCCATATTGGTGCGACCACGCATCTGTGTTTCTTCACAAGTGTCACCTATCCTGCTCTGGTGTAGCATCCCCTGGGTAGGGCCATATCCTTCCATTTGGAGCCATGCTGATGTGCCTCGCTGGGGCTTAAGAGGGGATTTTACTGAGCCCTTCAAATTGTCTCGCTTACTAATTAATGACCGGGTTTCGGTTTCGGAACATGCACTTAGATAAACTGCAAAAGCAGATTTCATTTATCTTAATTAATGATTTAAATACTCAGAAGCCTCTGCTAAAGCTCTGTGATTGATGACAGCTAGCTGGCTGTATCACTGTGCTTTGGTCCCTCGGCATCCTTGACTGTACAGTGGGGATATGGGCACTGACCCTCCTTGCCTCCCCCTTGCCTGCTGCCTTCAGATCCAGGCTGGTCACCTTTCTGGAAGGTTTAGCTAGGTGCTTGATCAGAAAGTAAATGAGTGACAATTTGTACCTTGTGCTAGACAGGTTGTCTTCCCTGAATTTAAACTGTGTGTCTCTATGTGCACAGCCACAGCAGCAGTGCATGTCAATAGCTAGAGCTGGTGCAAAACAGGCTCTGCAGACCACTGACATCTTCCAGATGTGCAAAGTGGACTAGGAATTGCACTTCAGGACCCTGCAAAGTACTGTCCACACCCCAGCAGTGCTGAGACAGCCTGCAGGGCACAAAGTGTGTTGTGTGCTGTGTTACTGGATGTGGCACCAAGAGCATTTCCCAGTGCTCTTGGGAGCCTGGGCAACAGGTTGCCCAGAGAAGCTGTGGATGCTCCATCCCTGGAAGTGTTCAAGGCCAGGCTGGATGAGGCTTTGAGCAACCTGGTCTAGTGGAAGGTGTCCCTGCCCATGCCAGGGAGGTTGGAGCTAAATGATCTTTAAGGTCCCTTCCAACCCAAACCATTCTATGATTCTAAGCGCGGACACTGTGGAAAGACCTTCTGTTAGATGCACACATCTAGCTTTGCAATTGCTCATGGAAATATGAATTAAGGGGGGTAAAGGACCCTCCTGCACTGACAAAAAATCTGCTGCTGAGTCTGGACTTGGAGATGGCACCTGCCTGCACCCTGGACCTGCATCCTGCCTGCCCTCTGCATGCTGGAAGCGCTCTGCCCAAGGTGGTCCCTTCTAAGCTCCTGGGTCCTGGAGGGGTTAAAATAGAGGTATCTGCCACACTTAAAGATGAGTGTGCGTGACAAAAAGCTCATCTGCACACCCATAAAGGAGCACAAAAAGACAAGAGCAGGAGAAGGAGCCCAAACAAACAATACCCTGGGGCCACTCCCAGGCTCATAACAGAAGAACCATCAGCCCTTCAAAGGCCAATCTCCACAAGTCCAGAAGAACACAGGAGCATAGTGCCAGGCGGGAACCCAGATTACAGACTCTCCAGGAACAACCACTTTGTCTGGGCCCTTCCAGGGCTGTCCCAGCAGTGTCAAGGTGTAAACCTCCCAGGAGTCACTGAGAGCAGCTCCCCAGGTCACCTTTAGAACCAGGGCGGGGTTTCTGCCTAGGAGTGTGAGACCCATCATGGGATGCAGGGGAAGAACATTTTTGGGGCAAACTGGGTGTCTGAGCCCAGCTGCTGGAGGGATCCACATTGTACATGTGTGTGTATAAATATACGAAAAATACATATATTCATACTACTAGACCTCCATTGTGCTCAGCCAGAGAGAGGAACAGGATGGGGCCGTTGGTACTGTCAGTGTTCATCTGGGTGCTCTTGTTAGGCATATGTAAAAATAAACAAGGAGTATTACTCCAACTCTATAGGTAGTTAGCAGAACATGGCCTTGGAAGAAGGAATATAATAACAGAATAACATACATCAAGTCAAAGGAGGAAATACCAAGGTAAGCACAAGGGCACCGAACTGCTGATGAAACCAAAGAGAAGGTCAGTTGAACTATGTGTGAACTATCCTAATTAGAAGAGTAAAAAACCCATCCTCAGGTAGGCAAAGCCCTTTCCAACAAAAGCCCCTTCCCAACAGAACATGAACATTAAAAAAAGGAGGATACTGTGACTTTAAATGTATACAAGGCATTGCAGAATGAATGGGACTGAGGGTGACTAAGTATGACTGGAAAAATACTGGTGACAGCTACTTGGGATGTATAAAATATCTACCGTGTGTTATCTGAGGTGTGCTAGCTCTGTGGAATTGCCAACTAGCATCTATCCCTGTGCAGACCTGAAATAAAAGCAAATTCTCCTGACTCTGTGTGTTTATCGGCTCTTTGCACGTCAGGTGAAGAACACCACCACTCTGTCTCCCTATGCCCTGTTTGGCCAGCCAGGTATGTATGTATATGGGTATATATGAGGTACAGGTGTGCTTTTCATGTGTGTGCCTGCTGGGAACACGCATCTTCAGCCTCACTGTTGGACCTGAGGACACGGAGCTGCAGCAGCCTCACCTCTCTCTGGATCCAGCATAATATGTTTCCCACTAACAATGAATACTGAAACCACCAATTTAACAATTAAAAGATTGGGAATCAGCACAGGAATCACGTGCACTTGTGTCTGCTGTGGTTACAGGGATCCTGCTGCAGACCCTGAGCGCTGCATCCACTGGGTATACAGAGAAGGAGAGAAAAATCCCCCTTTTGGAGAGAAGACCAAGAGCTTCAGCCCTTGATGTTCTTCCAGGAGATGAGCATCTTCTGAGATCTTGCTAACTCAGTGGATGACATACAAAGAGAGGCTCTTTCAGCATCCCAGTTACTTTGTGGATTGGATTCTGGAGGTGAGAAACAGTTGTCTGCAGTCCTGCAGTGATACCTGCTTGACTTTTCATTGACACCCCACTGCTTAACAGCAAAATCAAACCTTTGTTCCCTCTCTGGCCATGCCAGAGGTCATTCTCAGAGGAGAATCAGGAAGGGATACCCCCTCTCTTTCAGGTCCTCTGATAAAGATGTATTTTTTAAAACCTCACTTCTTTGAGTCATGAGATTAAGCATAAAACTCAGTTTCTGCCTAAAACAAGTATATTTTTGCCCATCTAGTGATGGAAGATCCCAAAGGCACTATCAAAAGGCTGCTGTCCCTTTAGGCATTAAAAGCTGAGGATGAGAAACCAAAACCAATTATAGTTTTTAAGCCAGGCCTTATTTGAAGGTCTAAAATCGGTTTGGGACAGAGCACGGGGTCCAACCGTACCCCCAGGGAGACACTGTGGAACATTTCTGAATTTTTGGAAGATTTAGGGACATAGACCATAGGCGTCGCTTGGCCTGGCAGCATTTCCCCTGTGCCTCTGAGGTCCAGATGTGTGTTGAGTGGCAGCTATGACCTTCTGCATGCCCGGTGTGCCTGAGGCTGTGCCTGTGTATGGGCAGCTGTCCCTCCTGCTACGTCCCAGGTCTTGGGGCTGCGGAGTTGACAGTCTGGCTTGTGGGCTGCGCTGCATCTCCTTACCCTTTACTAAATATCACACTTTGTTTGGGATGCTGCTTAATTTCCAGTTGAACCTGTTTGACAGCTGTTGTCCCCAAGCCCCCAGGGCTGTATTGCTGAGGGCTCCCGTGTTTCTGACAATTTCTCCTGTACCTTTCTGCCTCAGCATGCTCACAGCAAAGCTGATCCTGCTCCTTTCTCATCCAACTCAATAGGTTTTGCAGGGGAGGAACAGATGGGAACCACCAGCAGGACATCCATCCCGTGGGAAAACTGGCAGGACTGAAGCACTCCAGGGCATCCATCTTAACCAGACATCTCCCTCTTCATGAGCGCTAGTGATAAATTTGCACAAGTGCACTTCACCGTGCCCTCTGATGGCTCAGCCCTGCTGTCTGGGCAACCCCAGAGCCCTCCAGGGATCCTGTGGTCCGCAACAGGTGGATGGACCTAAATGGGATGACCCCTCTGAGTGCAAACTCTCACTCTGGTGTCATAGAACCAGACTCTGGAAGGAGGAGCTGTTGCTTACTGATTGTGCTTAGTGGAGTGTTATTTGGATCAGACAGAGGATGGCTAAATGATCTGCATGCAAAGTGCTTTCCTCCAGCACAGCTGGTTCACATGACAGGTACAGGAATCAGGGAACCAGGGAAGGTTTATTATACCTGGGGTTATAGAAGTGTCTGACAACTGCTTACTGTAAGCCATCCAGAAGTAAAGGATGCTCTGCATTTCGATGAGACCCCTGCGTGAGTGAGCAGCAGCAGCAGTCAGGGAAAGGCACTGCTGGGACTTGCTTTCCTTGTGGTCCCCAGGACTTGACAGCATCAACAGGCGAGCTTGTATCCTGTGCTGAGTGGCCAGGGAAGAGCATGGGAGGTCACTGGAGCATGGGGATGGTGCCTGCACACACACCTCCCAGCCTAGATGGGCTGTGCTGGGGATGTGGTTGTCATAGCTGTGTCCCCTGTCTGTGCCTGGTGCATGAACACTGAGGCACCTGGCTGCAGCCCCTTTTCTGGCTCTCCCAAACCTTCTCAATGAGCTGCTGCCTGCAGTCCTCTCTGACTCTTTTCTCTGTGCAGCAACCTTCCTGCGACGACGCAGATGCATCCTCTGCGATGACAACAGACAGGGAGGAGAGCCAACTCCAGCTGGGTGGAGAAGCTGGAAATAGCCTTTGGTGAATGCTTTTTAGCAGTTCATTTGGAGTTGTGTTTTGCCAGCAAAACTTCCACACGCTATCTCTTTTAGCGGAAGGCTGTTATTACTGCAAAATGAAGCAGCATGTATGCAGTTCCTTGGCAGCACAGAGCCAGTCATGCAGCAGGAGGGATGCAGGCAAGCACAGAGAGCGGCTTCAAAGTGCCATTATTAATTCACGCTCACATTCATTGTAATAACACCTTGAATCATGACATACTCAGCTGGTGTTGTCCACTCAGTTCAAGCAAGGGGCTTTCCAGGGGAAGAGGCTTGTGCAAAGGAGCACACAGGCTTTGCAGGCGCAGCTCCAGGCTTGCAAGAGTAGAGTAGTACTGGTTTGACTGGGTCCCTGGCAGTGATGGTGGATTTGCTTGTCATCATCAGCTTTCACATCCCACAGAGTTTCCATTTAGTGGGCACAGAGGCAGACTCATGATCCTGTAGAGAAGGATGGCCCATGGCCATGGATCTTTATTGAACATCTCAGGTCATCTCTTCAGCCTTTGAGCCTCCCCTATCTCTCAGTTCAGGGATTGCACCAGAGACATAGTTGGTTTGGGTTTGGGTTTTTTTGGGTTTGTTTGTTTGTTTCTGTCAAAGAAGGGGTTATTTAACACAGCAGTGCCCCAGTCTCTCATCCTGTGGAGGCTGCATGGAGATTTGCACTCCAGAGGTAAGGTCATCCTTGCTACCACATTTTCAGGGCAGTAGTTTGTGGAGAAAGACAAGGGATCTTCAGCCAGCGCTGACCCCAAATCCCTTGTGCCTTGACTAAGGGACTGAAAGACACTGGCTATTTGAAAAGCAGGGAAAGCAGTGTTGTTTTTGAAGCTTTTAATAGACTTTTAAATCTTAACTCCCTACTCCGGGTCTGGTGGGAAGACTGGTCCTGACAGCCAGGAGAGTGAGCATGGATTGCAGTGGGAAGAGCTGCCTGCAGAGCACGTCCATGTGCATTACACACACACATGCAGGGTGCGTGCAGGCACTGTCACGCACAGCACAGGGACAGGGAGCGTGCAAGGCACAGGCAGACACAGAGAGAATCAACCACACTACCCACCCACATGAATGGTTTGTACACTCTGAACACAGGTGTTGTCACCCACACGTGCACAGGCACTACTCACACAGTTCTTGGTGCACGGCACAGCAGGAGGGGCTGCACACGTGTGTGCTGTGTGTGGGCACACGTGTGATGGAAATACGAAGTGTGATGGGAGCTGTGGCATGCAGACACACATGGGTGCACAAACACGCTTATAAATACAGGTACAGCAAGGACAGTCACACACTCCCATGTGTACATCCACCACACACTTTTCTCTGGATCTATTTCATCCAGGCTTATACCACCAAGTAGAATTTTTTTTTTTTTTTTAAGTGTTACACCAGGGGAAAATGTGCTCATGACAGTGAATGTGTTTGGCACATGTATTTCTGCAGCCAATGTGCCTGTCCTCCTGCCTGACTTCTGGCTGCTCTGCCAATAGGACAGGCTGAGGAGAGTAAGTCAGTCTTGATGGCTGATGACAAGTCTGGGAGAGAAAATGTAATGGCAGTCCCGGGAGCAGGGCTTCCTGGCATTGGAAGTGTTTCTTGCCTGCTGCTGGGACAGAATTATGGATAGTAGCAGCGGGGTGTTCATGCCCACCCTTTTTCAGGCCAGCTGAGGAGGACTCTCCTGTGCACACATCGCTCTTTTTGCCTGGGGCATCACCTTAACAGCACTGGGGATGGCCTGACCTGCTGTCTTACATCAGCAGCATCATCCGCATCACAAATAGAAAGGGAGCAGTTTCTGGTGGGAGATTTTCCAAAGTGGTGGTGCTCAGCAAGACCAGGGCCAGGACTAGCAGTCTGACCAGAGTTGTCACTGGGGAGGGACAGGATATCCCAGCCAGGAGAAAAGTGATGCAGTTTAGGAAGAGGGGAGAAGAATGAGGATATGGGAAGCATCCTGCAGTCCCTGAGGTATTAAACCTGCAGCCTCAAGGGCACAATGGGTTGGGAACATGCATGAGCCACTTTAGGGGTGTTTCAAAGGCAGGGAGAGCTGGACAGAGAGCCCCCCAGAAAGGCTCAAACATGAGGTTGCAGCAGAGCTGAGTGCAAGGAGATGATCTGAACCCAGCACAGCCAGGTGAGGACAGTAAATCCTTCTGAAAGCACCCAGCTGATCAAAATATTTGCATTGTTTTTCTGGCCTTTTCTGATGTACTAATGAAGTGCTTTGAGGCATAGCAGAAGCAAATGCGCTTCCTCAGCACAGCTATTGTGGGCAATGCCTGTGAAAGGAAGCCTGCTCTGTGTGCTTAGTTATTAAGATACATTATTTACAGGGAGACAGAGAGAAAGCAAGACGTGATCACTAATGACGTGGAATGCAGCATCCTGGCTGAGGTGGGCTCATTTCAGAAACATGCATTTTAACAAGGCCAGAGGCAAGGTCACACGTCAATGACTGAGGAGGCTAGGTGACACTTTGGGGGAGGAGTGGGGGGTGGGGGGCGCTGCAGCATCATAGAAAGCAGTGCCCTTGAAAGTGAATAGCAGGTTGCAGCAGGCAAAGGCGCTGCTGGCTGTGGCTACCAGGGCGAATGCAGTGTTTGTGCGAATACGAGGTGCCATGGAGGGATGTGACCTCCCTGTCCACGTGTCCAAGCTCTTTCCAAGACATGATGTGGCTGCTGGCTTTCGCAGTGTCAAAGTGAGGATGTTTATGGTATGGGAGGGCAAAGGGATGCCTAGGTATGGGTGCTGTATGCAGATGTGCTGGTGAAGGTCAGGCACAACTGACTGTCAAGGGAAGGCAAAGACAAACCCTCCAGACCCAGACACAGCCTGAAGTGTCAATTGGAGACCAAGTCCATAGGGGTGTGATCCGAGACCCACTGCCGCAGCACAGTCGCATCGCCACCATCACTTTGTCCCACAGTAAGCCAGAGCATTTCTGTGTAAGGCAAAGCAGATGCTCCTCGATCGAAGCTGTGGCAAAAGTTGGTTGGGAATAGGCACAGCAACCAGGAACTAAAATGTGCCTAGAGGAAGAAAACATACAATGCAATTGTATGGATATACCTATCTTTAGATACATTTGTTTATACAAACCACTGTATGCTAGTCACCCACTGCCACAAGTGGATGTGGAGAAAAGGCGGCTCCGGGGAGACCTTATAGCACCTTCCAGTACCTGAAGAGGCCAACAAGAAAGCTGGGGGGGACTTTTTACAAGGGCCTGTAGTGACAGGACAAGGGGTAATGGGTTTAAATTGAAAGTGGGGAGGTTTAGGGTAGATATCAGGAAGAAATTCTTCATGGAGAGGGTGGTGAGGCACCGGACAGGTTGCCCAGAGAAGCTGTGTCACAAAAGGGGAGGCAGTGCTGAGTGGCTTAGGCCACTTAAAAGATCAGCATCACAAATACTAGGGGAAAAGCTATTATTTTTAATATGAATTTATGAGAAGCATGACTTAACAGAATTTGGTGGCAAGGTCCACTCTACTACTTATTCAACATGGAAAAGCGTAGAAAGACAAAATCAAATTAGCAACAGATTAAAATAATTTGTACATGAATTAAAAATTATTTACAGAGTCAGGGAAATCAAGGCAGGATTAGAATGCTGTGATATGGACTAGGGAAAAGGGGCAAGGAAATTCCTCCCATTCAGTCACCAGTTTCAGAGTGGGTCCCCTTGGTTTCTAAACTCCTCAAAGAAGTCTAGGTGCGGCTGAATCTACCCCTAATCCCAGACCTGGTCAACGGTTTATGCCTAAGGAATTGGGGAAAGGATCACCATGTGTGGGGTTTTGTGCTTGGTGCGAAACTTTGGGATAGCAACAGTGTGGGATGGCAATAATTCTAAGTTCCTTAACACTATTCAGATAGGTCATACAATTAGATCATACAATTCCCCAGCAGGACTTAACTCTCAATAAATCAGTACAGTAACTTCATCAAAGGGTTAACAAAGTTATTGACATAAAGTTGGATGCACACACTCACACAGACAGATGCAGAAATAGAGATAGTTACAGATATATTTATATCAAGGTACCTGTTAAAATTTCCACTTAAGTTCAGTGAAAATATTCACGTCAG